>NC_077229.1:530796027-530898527 GCF_027887165.1 Monodelphis domestica | reverse complement strand
GTTATCTCTTTGGGGTACAAGTCCAGCAGTGCTATGGCTAGATCAAAGGGCAGACAGTCTTTTATCGCCCTTTGGGCATAGTTTATTGGCAACAGTTTTTGCTGACATTGGTGAGCCAGTTTTAATTCCTCATTCCCATTCTGCAGTCCTAATTGTATCAGGAATCAGTTAGAGAGCTAATTTCTTTTAAAGAAATAAGCCAAAGGAAAGAGAGTTAGAGGTGTTTATTTGTCTTTTTTCTTTTTGTGCACTAGGAAAATGGCATATTACCCCATATTTTACAAAAACTGTGTGGTTTGGTATAGAAAAGTAGATTTTAAATAGGGAATTCAAGAGGCTTATCAGTTTCAATTTTATCTCCATGACTTCAACCTTCAGAGGTCTCAGCTGCCCCTAGTCCCTGGATCCTCTAGTCCTCCTTACTTGAGGGCCCTTGGGAATCGTATAGGATGAGCATTGTTTGTCTACCTACATTTTAAAAACATTTAGATATTAGAAAATAGCTACCAAAACAAGCACCATCTAGCTGAGATAAAAAGCTAGAGACTGTTACATATGATAAGTAAAAATAAATCAGATAAATAAAATATTTTTGAGGACCCATCAGTTTTCATCTATTTCACCTTGAATATTTAAATATTATAGTATTCATTTAGAAGGTGTTCGTTGTAAATTAAAGGTATTAAATTCGTGTCCTAGAAGGCTTTGATACCCTTTGAAGTTCTGAGTGATGGAAATACATGACATCTGTATAGGACCACATCAGAGAGGTTAAAAATATCTTGATTTTTAAGAAAAGTTTCTTCTTACTTTTTAAACTTTCTCATTGTGATTTGTGCTGCTAATGACATTCGTTTTCCTGCCAAACATAATTTTGCTGCATATTTGGCATTTTTAAAAACATTGTATTTTAATTAAATTTCAATTCTGAATTGTAAGTGAACGCTGTTGGAGGAGATGATATTTTCTGCTTGATCTTTGAAAGTAGGTTAAAGTTTATCTAGGTTTTAGACCCTTTGGAATAAACGTGTTTTCCACTAAAAAATTAGTTCTCAAATTTGTTGGTTTTTTTCTTTATAATTACTTCCTATCTCCTGGAGGCAGCTGGGTGGCTCAGGGGATAGAGTTGTGGGCCTGGAATCAGGAAGACCTGAATTCAAATCTAGCTCTGTGACCCTGGGAAAATCACTTCACCTCTCTTTGCCTTTATCCACTACAGAAGGAAAATGGTAAAGTACTCCAGTATCCTTGCAAAGAAAACCCCATTGGTCAGTAAGGTCTGTGGGTCTATGCAGAATCAGACTGACGTGGTCCTTATATTAATTGTCCCATAAGAAAAGCTTCTCCCTTTTCACGCCTCTGTGACTAGTCATCAAAACAAATGTTCATTGAGCTGTAGTGTCTTCAACATTATACAGAATACAAAAGGAGAGACAGAGACAGAGAGAGATGGAGAGGGAAAGAGAGAATGACAGAGACAGAGAGAGGGACAGAGAGAGAGAGATGGAGAGAGAGAGACAAAGAGAGGGAGAGAGAGACAGGGACAGAGGACAGAGAGAGACAGAGACAGAGAGGGAGAAAGAGAAGAGAGAGACAGACAGAGAGGGAGGGAGACAGAGACAGAGAAAGAGAGAGAAGAGAGGGAGAGAGACAGAGAGATAGAAAGAGAGACAGAGAGAGAGCGAGACCTCCTGGGCTGCTGTTAGCCTCTTTTCACGATGTCTTCCTCCTGTAGGGCTGACCCAGTGAAGCTCCGTAACTGTAGTGTCTGGAATGTCTCTGCATTTCCTTCCCAAATACGGATCCTTGTTCATGTTGTCTGGTCCTATTTCTTACTTATTAACCAGAAGGAAGGTGGAGTAGATTGGCCTGGCTAGTTTTTTCTTGAAAAACTGAGACCCTCGCGCGTGTTTGCTGGAGGTTCTGCTTACTCAACGTCCTGCTTTGTCAGGGTTGCTTCACTGAATTTGGAAATGTCAGACACTGTGATTGAGGCACATTTGAGGGTGAAGGAGAACGCGTTCTCTTGTGAACTTTGAATCTCTTTAAAAGGTCTTTCACACTTTCCGGAATTCTCTCCTCCTTCCCGCTCTTCTGGATCTGGGTTACACATGTACTGTCATGCAAGCCACGCTTTCCCATTGATCATACTTGTTGTAGAATGCTCAGAAAAAACCCAAACTGCAAGATAGAAGCACTAATAGATGGATGTGAAACATGCTGCGTGCCTTCTGGCAAAGAGTCCTCTCTGGGAGGGGATGGCAGTCTCTGGGATAAGTTCCTCGCAGTCGTCCTGGATCTCAGTATTGTGGAGAGGACGGAGTTTGTCACAGCTGTCCATCCTATGACATTGTTGTTATTCTCCTGGTTCTGCTTAGTTGACTCTGTTTTATTCATTTGCCAGTTCAGGTAGGCCCTGCCAGCCCTTTGGGAAATCCTTGTGATATCAAAATCACTTTAAAAGACTGATATATATTAATTTAAGGTCGCCAAGGAATTCAGCTATGTAATTCCTAAATGAAAACTCAAGTCAGCAGTCAACCTTTTGGAGTTTTTAATTACAAACAGGAGGAAGAAAGGTATTAGAGAGAGAGAGAGAGAGAGAGAGAGAGAGAGAGAGAGAGAAAGGGGAGAGAAGGGAATAGGACTTAAATACCCCCTCTCCTTAGGCTGGGCCAAAGGCCCAAGCCCTTAGATAGCTGAGGCAAAGAAAAGAGATCAGTCCCTATCACTCACGTGACCAAAATGGAGAAACAGTCTCAGGGGCCTCCACCTCCAGACTCCTTCAGAGCAAAACCTCTCAGAGCAAAACCTCCTCAGAGCAAAAAACTCTCCTCCCTCTGTCCTCAGACCCCGCTATCTTTCAGGAAACCATCTAAGTTCCCTCCCCTCAGTTCTCACATCTACCAATCACTGAGAATGTCTCCCCTGTGCCAATGGTGGCTCTAGTTTAACCCAGGACCGCCCAGAGGTCTGTGGCTTTGCACATGTCTGTTGAAGGTCATATTCTCAAATAATTAAATCTTGATCTTTGCTGCAGCCCTTCCTAAATCCTGTTACTCTGAGTAGGGTAGAGATTGTAGTTTCCAAGACCTGGTTCTGTCATTCCAAGTATCTCTATTGTATCAATTCTAAAATCAATCATGACTCAAAGAACTTCCTGTTCTATGCTTAAGCATAGGTCAAAGCCCTTTCCATTGTTCAGCAAAAGGTTTCTGTCCTAAAGTAGTCTTAAGTAGGGAGGAGAAGGATCCTCCCATGCCAAGGGGTTTCACATTACAATAGAGTTCTTACTATCAGTAGGAAATTTTTTCCAGTATGAAATTTCCCAATGGGGAAATTTCCAACATTCATAAGTCTAAGAAATTTTAAGGTTTACATCCTCCTGTTCATCACTTCTTAGAGTACAGCCATATCCCCAGTTGGAGGCATCCCTTGAAATGTCCAGTTCTTGGCTAGTACCAAAGAACAGCACTAAGTATTTTTGTCCACGGAGGCCCTCTCTCCTTTTTAAGAAATCTGTTTGGGATCCAATGGGACAAGTGCGATTGCTGGCCATGGCCATCCAAAGTGGGCGTTGTCTTAAATAGAGCCCTTGGGGCTGTTTTTGAACCTGCTCCCCGGCATGGCCGCATCATTTCACGACTCCAAGAACAGTTCATCAGTGCTCCAATTTTGTCCAACCCCCTCCGACATTTATCCCTTTGCCTTATTATTCTGGTGGCCGGTCCGGAGCCTCGGCATTCTTTTAATTTGCATTTCTCTGATCAAGAGCCATTCAGAACCTGTTTAAATGGTTCCGGATAGCTTTGATTTCTCCATCTGGAAACTCCTTGTTGGTATCCTCGAGCTCTTGATAGGTATATTCTCACACGTCGACTTCATTCTTTATGCGTTTGACAATTAGACCTTTATCAGAGAATGTGCCCTGCATTTCCCCACTTGTTTCCCTTCTGCTCTTGGCCGTGTTGGCTTTGCTCGGACAAGCCTTTCTGGTGTGACATCATTCAGGCGGTCCATTGTCCATTGTGCATCTTGCAATGGTCTCTGTCTCTTCTTGGTATACATTCTTCCCTGCTCCGGAGAGGTAAACCATTCCTGCTGCCCTGGTGGCTCGTGTCCCCCCCTTTGTGTCTACGTCCTGCCGCCATTTTGAGCTTTGTCCAGCGGGTGGGAGACCCTGGTCTACTCGGCTCGACTGTCTTCCGGTGTTCCCAGCAGTTTTTGTAGAGTAAGTGCCGGAAACCCTGGATTGCTGAGGCCCTTTACCCGCATCCTGAGCCACCGGCCCGCCTCGGATCCGTCCCGATTTGGCCATTGGTTCCCCGGCCGGTCTTTCTCTCGCTCCTCCGGGTGACAGTTGCCGTTCTTTCTGGAGCTTTTTGCCCGTCTGACTGTGGAGTGTTTAGACACAAGGGAGGGCGCTCTTGGCTCTTTCTTTGGACATAGTTAACATGTTGAAATGATGTCATTTGGTTCTTTTGAAGAATCCTCGTAAAGCCCGCGTGACGCGAAGGTTCATCGTGGTGGAAGGCTTGTACATGAACACGGGATCTGTGTGTCCACTGCCAGAGCTGGTAAGTGTCAGGCGCTCGGTTCACGCACCCTTGTGTCAGGGCCATCCCTGGCGCGTGGGCTCCCCCTCCCCCACACCCATGGACAGTGGTCTGTCCTGTGGGAATCCTGATCTTGGCTGGAGGGAAGTTAAACAGCTTCACTGCGGGCCTGTGTCACGCTGGTCACCGGAAGCGTCTGCCCCTGCTTGGGGCCGCGCGATGCTTTGGTGGCGCTTTTCTGAGATCGTGGCGGGGATCTTGAAAGCAGGCCTTGTCCTGCTCTCGGGTACAGGAAGGCGCGAGCACGGCGGAGACCGATCGGCTTTTGTCCGTCCTGGGGAAAAGCACGAAGCTGGTTTGCGCTGTTTTCAAACTCGCCTTATCTCAGCTACTTTCTTCCCTAACGAACGTGCTTCTTGTTACCGGGTAAGATATCTGTAGAGTAATGCGGGGGCCCAAGGAAGCCCTTCTAACTTGTCGTTGTTCCCCCATTTTAGGTGAAGCTGAAATATAAGTACAAAGCAAGAATTTTCCTGGAGGAGAGCCTCTCCTTTGGAGTTCTAGGCGAGCACGGCCGAGGAGTCACCGAGCATTTTGGCATCAACGTAAGTGAGAGAGCGGGGAAGCGGACCTTCTCTTGCCCAGGAAACGCGCCTTCCCTCCGATTCGATACCCTTCCACAGGCACGTTAACGCTCAGGGCTCCGTTCTATAGCCACGACCTGGCCCTCCTCCCTTTCTCCCCACGGAACTGGAGCACGACCTTCCAAGGCCTCGTGTTAGTGGCGGCTGGCCACGTTGGGATTTGCGCCTTTCGATCCCCATTTTCTGGGGAAACTGAGGCCGACCTGCGCCCCGCCCCAAGTCCCGCCCCCCTTCCCTGCAGAGATACGCCGGAGCGCGCATGGGAGATTGGCAGAGTGCTTGTGTGCGCTAGCTCATTGGACACAGCAGCACCGCGCAGTAGGACCTCCCATCTGCATGTCAGGAACGCGGGACCCGGCCGAGGCACGCCGGACCTCTCGGTGGCCATCGAGGGAAACGTGACTTTAGAGGCAGCCGTTGGGCGCCCTTATTCTTCATGCTGCAAATGGGACCAGGGAGCCAGGCAGTGTCTCCGTCCCCCGCCGCTCGCCTGCGTGGACGTGCTGGCGTCGGCTCCTGGCGGCCTGCCCTGGTTCCTTTCGTCAGTTCGGAGACGTTCCCGGTTCGACCCGTTTGGACTACATCCCCGGGTCTGCCTCTCTCAGTGCTGTGTCTGGTCCGAAGGCTTTAGCTGGCCGGGGCTGGGCTCTGAGGTGCTCGTCCGCTTTTAGAGTTGGGGCGCACAGACGGCCCCTGCTTGTTTGTGTCCCCTGCTCTCGTGGACAAGGAAACGGATTCTTTTTCCTTTTCTTCGTCTTACTGTTTAGGAGGTGGGCTTCAGACAGTCCTGCGGCTCGTAGAGTCGCGTGTACTGGCTCAGTTCAGGGCCTTGGGGATAAAATGCCACATTACTTTCCCAAACGATTGTCCCCTTGGGTAGCTCTACCAACAGGCCATTATTGTGCCTCGCTTCTTAGTCAACCCCTTTAATCAGGGTTCTTTGTCTTTTTTGTCATCTTATTTATTTATATATATTATAGTATTTGTAGTACTTTTCATGGGGCTGTTGTTAGATGGCTGGGCTTCTTCCTTTGACAGCTTCCTCTTCATAGTTTGATCATTTATCTCTCAGAGAATAGCTTTTGTTATAAATGTGAATCTTTTCCCAGGATTACACGTAGGAATCTTTCATCAGAAAAACTTGGTGCCAAATGTTTTCTCCATGACTCTTTTCCCATCTAATTCTAACGGCAGGAGTTTTGCTCAGGATCTTTTTGAATGTCATGAAATCAGATTTTTGTTAATGTCAGGAATCAGTTTGGAGTTTAAAATCATCATTTTTATTGTGTTGGCACAGCTTCATCATGAACAATTAGTCCTTTAATTATTCTGCTTTCCTTTTCTTCTTTTGAAGAATGCGTTAGAGTTTTCTTTATGCAACTCCTCTGTTCTCTTGGCACGTGGAGTCCTAGATAGTTTATATTTTCTGTGATGATTTTGAATAGAATTTTTTCCCATCTCTTCTGGTTTTGTTGGTCGTATCCATTCAGCCAGTTAACACTTATTGGATGCTTTCCATGGATCAGACACTGTACTAAGCACTTTCCGGAAATATAATAAAAATATATGATTGTTCCTGTTTTCATGATGCTCACAATCTAATGGGGAAGACGGTGTACAAATAACTGTGAACAAACAAGCTTTACGGGATCAGTTGGAAATAATCGACAGAATTAAGAGAGATCTGGATAATCTTTCGAAGGTAAAGTTTGAGCTGGAGCTTTAAGAAAGCCAAGACTTCAATGGAAAGGAGGAGGAGGAGCTGAGAAGGTGGAGCATTCCATACATAGAGTACAGCTAGTGAAAGGGCTCCCAGTTGAACGGGTGTTTGGAGTTGGAAGTTGGAGGTGGAAGACTGGATTTCAGAGTACGGGGAGATGGATTGGAGGAAGACTGAAAAGTAGTTGGAGAAAACAGGTTGTGAATGTCGCTGAACACCAAACAGAGAATTTTATGTTTGATCCTGGAGGTGAGCGTTATTGGATTTCATTGAAAAGAGGGATAAAAGACTTATTATTTTTATGGCCATATTTTATGTCCTGCAACTTTGTGCCAGTTCTTCATGGTTTTGTCTCTGTCAGTTTTCAATTGAATTTCTCAGATTCTCTCAGGAAGTCAATTGTATCATCTGCAAAAAAGTAGTATTTTTGTTTCTTATTTGCCTATGCTTATTACTTTAATTTTGTTTTCTTATTGCAATAGTTGGTATTTGGGTAACTATCAAAAAATAGTAATGAGAATGGTAATGAATATCTTTGATTTATCTCTGACTTTATTAAGAGAGTCTAGGATTTTTCATTACAGATGACATTAATTCTTCATTTTAGATAGTTTCTTTTTTTTTTAAGTTTATTTAATTAATTGATTTAGAATATTTTTCTATGGTTACATGATCCGTGTTCTCTCTCTCCCTTCCTCCCTCCCAGAGCCAAAGAGCCAGTCCACTGGGTTCACGTGCATAGCATTGATCAAGACCTATTTCCATATTATTAATATTTGCAATAGAATGATCATTTAGAGTCAACATCCCTAATCATATCCTCCTCATACTATGTGGTCAAGGAATGGTTTCTCTTCTGTGTTTCTACTCCCACGGTTCTTTCTCTGGATGTGGAGAGCGTTCTTTCTCGTAAATCCCTCAGAATTGTCAAGTATGGTCTAGTTATTCACACTTAGTAATAATCCTTAAATTTTTTGTTGTTGTTCAGTCATGTCAGTTCTGTACAACTCTTAGTGACTCCATTTGGGTTTTTCTAGCCATATACTTCATCCTTTTTGTTGGGTAACTTTAATATGGTCCTACTATAATGTCTCATGTTTCTTCCTCCATTGTTCCTCACCCAAATATTTCCTGCATTCTCACTTCCTACTTCAAGTTTAATTCATGAATTTATCCATCAGATTATATATCTTTGGGATAGACAGTGTTTCTCAATTGTTCCTTTTAGCTAATCTGCACCTTCTGAATAATGTTATCATTTGATTGCTATAGTCTTTTCATTGAGAAGTAGCACAACAGGGTTTGCTTCTTAACTTAAGTCACCCTTGTGATTGTGGGAAAATGATTTTGACTTCCCTGAGTCTCAATTTCTTTGTCAGTGGAAAAGGAAAAAAATGAAAAATAGATACCACCTTGATCTGCAAAAGACATTTAATATATGTATTTTAAAATTTTAACTTAACATTTTTTTTCTATTACGTGTAGAAACAATTTTTAAGCCCTTACCTTCCATTTTAGAATCAATATTTTGGTATTGGTTCCAAGGCAGAAGTGGTAAGGGCTAGGCAATGGGGGTCAAGTGACTTGCCCAGGGTCACACAGCTGGGAACTGCCGTGAGGCCAGATTTGAATCTAGAACTACCCATCTCTAGGCCTGGCTCAGTCCACTGAACCACCCCGCTGCCCCTAGAAACAAATTTTGACAATTGTTTTCTGCCATTTTACAATTCAGATTCACTTTCTTCCTCTCATCCCTCTCTCCCTGAAGTAGTAAATAGTCTGATATTGCTTATGCCCGTGCTTTCTTGCAGTGCGTTTCCATATTTTATATGCCATGACAGAAGTAAGAAGAAAACACTCATGAAGGAAATAAAAAGAAAGATGGCATGCTTTGCTCTGCAGTTAGACTCCCACAGTTCTTTGGCGAAGGATATGCTTTTTTAAAATCATGAATCCCTTGAGTTTTCTTGGAATCCTGTCTTGCTGATAAAGGTTTATTCCTTTACGGTTGATTATCATACATGATTTCTGTCACTGTATATGCGTTGCTCTCCTGTTTCTGCTCACTTCACTTTGTATCCCTTACCATGAGGCTTCCTAGGTTTTTCTGAACTCATTTTTTATGGCTCAGGAGTATTTCATTACCACCAAATACCCCAACTTGTTCAGTCATTCCCCAACTGAATGGACGTCTCCATTGAAGGATCCCTCCTCAGTTTACAAATCTGCTACTATAAAGAGAGTTGTTGAAAGTATTTAGTATGAGTCCCCGTTTCTCTGTTTGGGATACAGTCTTAAGAGTGATATTAGGGCTATGCATAGTTTTATGGTGGAAAAATCCAGACTACAGAGAAATAGCAGAAGAGGGCATACAAATAAATGCATCCAAACCTTCCAAAAAGAAAAATGGAAATTGGCCATAAGCTCTTGAAGAATTTAAATCAGAGCTTATGAAAGAAATGGAAGGATATTGGCAAGAAAACTGGGAAATAGTTCAAAAAGAAAATAACAGTTTAAGATAGAAATTCCCAATTAGAAAAAGAAGCCCAGAAATCAAATGAAATGATAAGCAAATTGGAGATCAAAATTAAACAGCTAGAAGCCATGAAAAGCAGAATAGACCAACCTGAAAAGGAAAATCAAAAGATTATATAGTGGAAAAACCAGTCTTTAAAGACCAGAATTGGGCAATTAGAAGCCAATGATCTTGCAAAACAGCAAGAATTAATAAAGCAAAATCAAAGATTGACAAAATAGAAGGAAACATGAAATATCTCACTGAGAAGATGACTGACCGAGAAATCAGGTCTAGAAGAGACACTTTGAGAATCATTGGTCTACCTGAAAACCCAGAAATAAACAGAAACCTTGACATCATGCTACAAGAAATTATCCAAGAAAATTGCCCTGATGTTCTTCAATAAGAGGGCAAAATACACATTGAAGGAATCCATAGATTTTCTACATTAAATCCTCAAAAGACAACCCCCAGGAATGTAATTGCCAATTTTAAAAGCTTCCAAGCTAAGGAAGAAATTTTACAAGAAGCCAAAAAAAAGACAATTTAGATATCAAGGAGGATCAATCAGGATCACACAAGATCTGGTAGCTTCTACACTAAAGGACCTCAGAGCTTGGGATATGATATTCAGAAAGGCAAGAGAATTGGGTCTGCAATCAAGGATCATCTACCCATCAAAACTGATTCTCTACTTCCAGGGCATTCAATAAAATAGATTTCCAAGTATTTGTAAAGAAGTGGAAAGTTTGATATCCAAACAAAAAGATCAAGAGAGACATGAAAAGGTAAATAAGAAAGAGAGAGGAAAGGATGGGAAATGACTTTTTAATTTAAATTTACTTCTTTAAGTAAGTAAGCTTCAGTAAGATCAAATTGTTTATGTTAACATGGAAAAAATTATGTCTGACTACCCATAATGTAAATATAACTTGTCATAGATTAGATCTCATTTATCTCAGTTAAAGTTAGAATGTTTGCTGGTTTTTTGCTTTGAATTTACCCTAAAATTAATTTGAGATAATTCTTGAAATTGCCATTTTTAATACATCTGCCTCCTTAACCCAATTTAACACAATTTCTGAAATTCTTTTATGTAATTTTGAAGAATTGTTTTCTTGGAATTTTACTGGTAGGTTTTAGGACTCTACTTTTATTAGAACAATTTTGTAAAAGCATGCAAATTATTAGTGCAAAAATTCTCCCGTTTTGTATCAGTCTTAATTAATAATGTTGAAAAAATTACCTAGAATACTTTTTAAAGTTTTGTTTTTCCTCTTTTAAAGAAATGTTCTGATTTTTGTTTCAGATTGATGACATCGATCTTATCAGTGCTAACATGGAGAATTCACTTGCTTCTATTGGGGGATTTTGCTGTGGCAGAACTTTTGTAATTGACCACCAGGTGTGCTTTTTTCAGAAAATATAAAATGATTGACAATTGTTTGCCTGAAAATTTAAATTCTAAATTCATTTTGTTACAATGTTCTTTTAAATTATTCTTGAAATCTTGTTGCTAAGAATGTGTTGATGGAGAAGACATTGTATTAGAAATTCAGAATCATCTTCCACTGCATGAGTTATAGAGGACCAGACTAGATGCAATAGGAACGGAAGGAAGGGTTCTACATTTAGAGCTTGAAAGGGGTCTTAGAGGTCATGTGATGACAGAGGGGGCATTAAATCCAAGACCTCTGACACCAAATGCAGATTCTTTCTATTATGCTACAGTGCCTTCCATATTTACGAGAGTTTAAAATCTTCCTCTGATGCCTTTTCTGGAAGTTTCTATGATTCTGCCTTTGAGTAGGGCCTCAGGTAGAGAAGATGCCTTAGTTTCTGAGGATCGGCCCAGCTAATTACAGACTGATCGAGAGTTGTCTAGACACTGGATGATGCGTGCTTTGGCCATAAGATGATGACAAATACGGACTATCCCCCAGTTTTGTGTCGTCCCTTTCTGTTTTAATGATGGCAGAGCAGTGGAAACGAAGGCAGAAAGTGTGAATGACAAAATTTCAGACAATGGATAAACGTTAGCTGCAGGGGCCGGCCTTGTCTGGTAACGAGTAAATACTCGTATACTGGAATGACCGGGTCATGTCCATTTTGATATGCTAACTGTAAATGAAACCAAAGGGACAAAGGAAGTTGTCATTAAAGGTCTGCCTCATGGACTTTCTCTAGAAAGACGAATAAAGGGGTTGGCAAAGTCATTTTTAGTAGCTCCAAAGGCAGCAGCTCTGGCGAGGGTCCTTGATCATCTTTTATTGCAGGCTCGTGATAAGTCTTTCCCCAAAAGGCCTATATAAAAATAACTGCAACTTAAGGGCTGACATAATAATCGGGAAATAACTAACTACCCATATGGGAGTCATTTCAGAATGGTTAGTCTCTATGACCAAACCATTGCCTCATTAAGGCAAATGTCAAAATAAACGCCAAATTAGACAACATCCATCCGGACGTGAATATATTCGATAACCAGAATCTGTATCTTTTGGACAAATACTGCATCTAGACAAAGATTTGGGGCTAGACTTACGTTAAACATGGGGAATATTAAAGTAGGCTTGAAGAGCCTCTTGAAATTAAATTCAAGGGCATAAAGTGGTGGAATGGAAGAATTTCTTTCTCTTGATTTTATTTCTTCACAGCGACTTTCTGGTCAAGGATACTGCTTTTCAGCCTCTCTACCTCCCTTATTAGCTGCAGCTGCGATTGAGGCCCTCAACATCATGGAAGAGAATCCAGGTATTTTGTCTGGAACATTGTAATGAAAGCTCAGAGTTCTTTGGTATCAAATTATAGGCTTGACTTACATTTTTGGCTGCAATGTTGGCTTCCTCTCCCAAATTCAGATGCTTAAAATGCATCTCAAAGAGGAAATCTCTATTAGTACTGCTACCTTCCTCGATTTGATTGAGTATTTCTTCATCACAATCTTAGAGCCGCCTCCCTGTTTAATCGCTATCTCCTACTTCTAATAACTATCGCCATTTGGTTAGAAGAGGAATAAAAACCGGCACTTATTTAGCTGTTTCAATTCTATACATTAAAGAAATAACTTCTACGTTTTTGAGAGATTAGGTTAACTTGGGATTTTTGCTTTTGGTTTAGCTACGTGAGATATTTTCCCTCCCACTCTTTGAGTAATAAGTGTTCAATTAATTCTTGATATTTTCCAAAAGTCTGTAGTGTTTCAAAAGGTATTTGGATATCTTGTAAGAAAACTCAGCATGGATAGAACCTACCTGACTAGACAATGTTTTCATGTTTTTATATCACTATAGAATAATGAGACTAAAGAGCCTGGAATCAGGAATATCTGGATAACTACTGGCTGTGACACTAGGCAGGTCACGTAACCTCTCAGGGCTCAAGTCAGCTGAGTTAAGTTGCAGAGAAGGTGCCGACCTGCTTTGAGTGCGGGGAATTTCCTTACCTCAGAGGGCCTTATAGCAGTGAAATCTCAAGCTTCACTTCCTTGTTTATAGATCAGACTGTTGAGCCCAGCTCTACAAATTACTCATGGGTCTGTGAACCGGGATGAGAAAATTGATTCTGGGATGCAGGAGGGTCAAACTAACAGGCCAACAGACAGACAGACACACAGAGTCCTCATGCTGACCAGTGACAAAGTTTAATGATTTGGGGCACATACTTTATAGAGAAAATGATGTAGGCTAAGGGATTAGGTAAGCCTTTTGCAGGGACAATGGTTAGTAATGATTTACAAGATAGAGACAATGGATGTAGATTACCTCAGTGGTTCTAAACAGAGTTTTCTATAGGTGATAATTCAATATGTCAGTGTGTAAGGTTTCTCATTGAATTCCTGCATCAGTAATTTCTTGGTAGGACATTTGGTATTTGGTAAGGAATTGGATTAAGTTCTCATGCGGGGGGGGGGGGGGGGGGGGGAGTGTGTCTGACTACTTCCAAATTATGGCTGTGATTTTACTGGGTCCTACATCAGACCACACCAAATTTTTTATCAGCAGAGTATTTGAAACAAGACAGTTAACCAACCCTCTGTGAAGATGTGTTTTTCTGATCCCTTTTTTGCATGTATCTATGTCCATACCAGTTCCTGGGCATGATCTTAGAATTATAATATATTGAATTTTGTAATTGGATAAATTTACAATCATTCTCTCAAGGCTTTTGGAATGAAATTCTTCCAAATGAAAGACCTTTTCCAACTCTTTCTATATACTTTTCGTTTCCCAAGGAAACAAAAAAGTGCTTTTGCTTATCAGTTTTTTAAATAAAAAGTTCAAATGCATAAGCAAAACACATTTCAGGTAACAAATTAATTGATTTTTCATTTTTACTAGAAATTATTCATTACTATTAGTTAGTTTTCCTGGAATTAACTAGCTTTAACCATGATATAGTAAATGATTTACCAGGAAATAAACTAAGAATCAATAGTTTGACGATTTACTATCATTACTACTACTACTATTGTTTTATTATTATTACTACTACCTTTTTTAGAGGTGCACAAAAATGAAAGTGTTTCTTCTCATCCCAAAACTTCAATGTTGTTCTTAATTCAGAGAAATAGAAACACTTTCACTGTTCTATAATGCTGTAAACATTGTGCCTGTGTGAGTGGGTGTCTGTAGTTAAAACTCACTTGAGTTTTCCATTCTCTTACCAAATACTGAAGGCTAAATCTTCTCTCGGTAAAGAACATAAAAGTTACCTGCATAGCGACTTCTTGGTCTGATTCCGGTTCTTTGGAGGCCAGTTATTATTAGTTCTTAAAATCCTAGACATTGACTCCAGTCCATCTTTACGAGCTCCACCGTAGAATCTGAGTATTAAAAAGCACCGAGCTTGGAAGGCCATACCAGTCCAGCAATATTAGTCCCGCCTTTAAATTTCAGATCCCGCTCAAAGATGAATGAAAAGGAGACTCGATTGTTGTATGACCAATAATGTATGTTCTTCTGGACCTTTATTTTGAGTAACCGACCAAGAATTATTGTTTTCACTAAATGCAGGGAAGACTTTATTGGTTGCAATTAGTGATTTGGGGCCATTTGGTCCTCATCTACTTTTTTAGAAGGCTTCAGTTAAGTTGAAAAGGTGATATTTTTGAGTATAATAGGATAACATCGTCCAAATAGGATTACATAAATTTTAAAATTTATTTTCTTCCTCCCATTAGATATTTTTCAGGTGTTGAAAATGAAGTGCAGACAAATTCATAAAGCCTTACAAGGGTAAGTTTAACCTATGGATGGGACTAAGGATCATACACAGAGTTCATTAGAAGTAATTGTCAGACCAGGGATCTAGCATCTTCTCTAGTTTAACATTTTTTAATGATTCTAATTTCTAAACCTTATTGCAAAATATTGTCCTTGCACTTTCTAAAGCTAAATATAGTTTTTTTGGGGTTGAAAAAAGCTAGTAAATACATGTGAATTCAAAAATAATACTGGAAGAGCTTTTCATTTGGATTCAAGCTTAGAAAATTTTTTATTGAGATATTTCTATTGTACATGCTATTAAGTATATAAATATTTATGGCATATTTATTCCATCTTTTGCCTGTTCATATTAGAATTTTTGAAAGTATTTTCAAGGTAAGCCCAATACATGTTTTGGGTCTGCTGTGTACGTAGAAGTGTGGTGGACATGGTGGGGAAACTTTTTTAAAAGCAACAGAAAAACTGTAAGGATGTTCTTTACCCTTAAGAAAATTATCTTCCTAAATTTGCCTTTTTTTTTTTAGATCCATGTTGTATATTCATGTACTCCTTATTGGCTCTTTCCATCTTAAACTTCTGTTATTTTGAGAGATTTTATATTGCTATGAATCACCAAGTCCGGGTTACATGAAATATAATATAATTCACATCTATCTGGAGTTTCCTAGTGCTTATTTGTGCTTTAGTAATGTATATTCTGAGCCATCCGTACAGAATTTAAAAATTTAACTGTAGAAGTTACATCTCACTCTCATTTTAAATATTTAAGAGTCTAAAAGCTACTATTGTTTTCATTCATTCATTCCTCCATCCATCCATTCAATACACAGCTCTACTATGGCTAGTGAAGAAGATACAAAGTACTTTTATTCCTCATTCTTCTTACTATAATCATACTTTTAGTAATTCAGTACATAAGTCTGACTTAGTGACTTCTGTTTTTGCTCTCCCCGGCTTAGGTAGCAGCACCATATTTGTGCCATAAAAAGAATTCGATGGGACTCCTCCTTTGCCTGTTTTGCCAGATAGTTTATGTAGTTTTGAGATTCATGGTTCTTTTCAAGTTTGATAGAATTCACTTGGGAATACGTCTGGCAGTGGGGATTCTTTTCCTTAGGGAGTTCTTTGATGGCATTCAGTTTCCTTTTTGAGATGGGATTAAGTATTCTATTTCTTCTTTTTTGGCGATTTATATTTTTATAAATATTCTCTACTTATATTGTCATATAATTGGGCAAAATAGCCCCGAAAGATTGCTTTAATTCCCTCTTCATTGGTTTTGAATTCGCCCTTTTCATTTTGGATACTGATAATGAGATTTTCTTCTTTACTTTTTTAAATCAAATTGACCAGTGCTCTATCTATTCTCTTTCCATGAAATCAACTTCTAGTCTCATTGATTATTTCAGTAGTTTTTTTTCTTTTTGACTGTCATGCAGAACGCACTTCCGTATTGTCCTTGTTGTAAGAGCACACCAAAACCCCCAAATAAACCCCCAGATGTACTACTCTAAAAGGCAGTCTTCTTTGATCGACATCCATCTGGCTCCAACAGTTCTTTCTCTGGAGGTGGAGAGCATTCCTCGTCATAAGTCTTTCAGGATTGTTCCAGATCATTGCCTTGCTGAGAGGAGCCACTGCTGAGCGCTTATGCTGTTACTGGGTACTGTGTCCTGTTTCTGCCTATGTCACTCTGCAGCAGTTCATTCAGATCTCGCCTTCTTTCATTCCCCCTCTCGTCCTGCTTTATTTCCCGTCCACTTTTCAGAGCAAAGCGGGATGCTGCACACAAAGGAGGGCAGTCATTCTCTCTCTGAGCCACTTCTGCTGGGAGTGAGGTTCATGCATTGCCCATAACCATCCTCGTCCTCCCTCCGTTGTAACAGTCTTTTACCTTGTTCTACCTTGCCGTATCATGGGTCATGTTGGGATTTGGGCTGAGGAAAGAACACGAGGGAACATATCGGTAATTACGAGTTATTGGTTGGGAACAGGTTCAGGAGAAACGTGTGCTAGTTATCGAACATCTGATATCTGTAACTGTCTGAACCCAGCCTGTCTTATGAAGCTAAACGGTAAATTCCCCAGTAGTCAGTTCTCACACCAGGAGTCCGGTCGAGTGGGCCAGGATCTTCAGTTGGTTAGTCTGTCTCCAGTCTCAAAGCTGCCAGCCGCCAGATCTAACAGATTTCTTCCCTTCTGTGCTCTCAGGAGAAGGCCTTTCCCGGGCTCAGAGATCTGATGAGGTGAAGTCCCCTTGGGCATAGAATCTTGCCCAGATCTCAAGCCTCGGGCTCCCATGTGACCCTTAGTCACAGGCTGCTGTCAATCACTCTCTGACGTTTGCATCGCTCGGTTTTTGCCAGCCATCCTTTCAAAGCCTATTCCCTTGTCCTCTGTCCATATAGTCTCCTTCTTACCGCTCTGAATCTGATAAACATTTACCTTTTTATGTGTCTCTCAAGTCTTCTTCATGTACATCACATGTTCTGTTTAGTTCTGATCTTTTCATCAGCAATGTTTGGAAATCTTCTCTTTTATTAAAATAGTCATTTTCCCCCTGAAAGATGGAAAGGTGAAAATTAATAGTTGGGCAATGATTTTATGATATTTTGTGGTTGCCAATATTTATTATATCTCAAGGCAGAATATTTATCAATAGACCGGAAACAATAAAGAAGAGAAATGTGAGGGGGAGAGAGAGTTATCTTTCCTATCAACCTAAATGTTTTGCTTCAGGTCTGCTTGTTCCAGGCAGAGATTCATTAGCTCTCAACCAGGGAAGCTGGTGGTGAGTAACCACTCGGCCTTTAAGACGGAAGCTAGTCTCTTCAAAAAGTAGGAAAGGAGTCCGCCTTTCACTCACCGATGAAATAGTCCAGGAATCAGAGTCCAGTTGAAGCTGAGCTCCAAGCCCATGATCCAAACCGCAGTCTCCAGCAAACCTCCAGCAGACACTCTTCAGACTGTCTTCTCAAAGTTAATTATCTTTGAGGCCTCAAGAGGAAGGATTTTGTGGCTTTTATGGTGGCTCCTTGTCCCTTCCCCCTTCTCAGGGGCCAATCACCGTTTCCCAATTTTCTAGCACTGCCCAGGGGGGCAGTGTCGGTGGAATCGACGCCTCACCTTCTGAAGCTTAAGTTCTCGCCTTCTGAAGGTTAACTTCTCATCCGAGGATGTGCATTTTCTAAAATTCACCTCCTGGAGAGGAGACCAGTCGTCCTGGCTGATTGAGTTTCTGAGGGTGTGAATTCACTAAGTGGTCTGGGAGCTCCTCCACCTCGTGCAAGCTCGTGTTGCTTCAACCAAAAGGCACACGAGGAGCGTTCATCCTGCCTTCCCAATCTAGGGAGAGGGACGTGCGTTAGTGTTGACTCAGGATAGACCGTCGAGTGAAGAACTCTCTTTCACAAAGGATAAACTCAGTTTTTCTGGGTTGGTAATTCTTACTTGTAAAGCTAGTATCTTTGCCTTCCAGAATATCATATTCCAGACTTTCCAAACCTTTAACCGTAGATACTGCTAAGTCCTGCAAAATCCTGGCTTTGGCCTCATGATATTTTAATTCTTTCTTTCTGGCTGCTTACAGATTTTCTTCCTGGCCTAATAGCTTTTGAATTTGCTTGAATATTTCTGGGAGTTGTCATTTGGGGATTTATTTCAGGAGATGATTGATGGATTCTTTCCATTTGTTTTTTCAGTCAGACTTCATATTTTCTTCTATTTTCCCATTAAGTCATTAGCTTCTAGTTGCCCAATTCTAATTTTAAAAGGCCAGGTTTTTTCCATGAGCTTTTGAACCTTCTTTTCCATTTGGCCGATTCTACTTTTCATGGAACTGTTTATTCTTCATTTGATTCCCACCCCACCCCACCCTTTTTCTAGTTGGTGATCTCTACTTTTCATGGAATTGTGTTCATTGAGTTTTTAAACTTTTTCTGTAGGTCAGTTCGGTTTATCTAGGAACTCTTCATTGGATTTTTTTTTCTTTTTCCCACTTCATCAGTTTTGCTTTTTAAGCTGATATTTGATTCTTATATTACTTTCCTCTGTTCACCTTTTTATTCCCATTTTTCTTTGTCTCTCATTTACTTGTTGAATTCCTTTTTGAGCTCTTCAAGCACCAAACACCAATTCCCATTTTTCTATAAAGTTGATATTCTTGATCTTTTGTTCTTCCAAATGAACTTATGTTATAGTTTTTTCTAATTCAGTAAAAAAAGTTTCTTGGTAGTTTGATAGGTATGACACTAAATAAGTAAATTAATTTGGGTAGGATGGTCATTTTTATTATGTTAGCTCAGCTCGTCCTACCCATGAGCAATTAATGGTTTTCCAATTGTTTAGATCTAGTTTTAATTGTGTGGAGAGTGTTTTGTAGTTGTGCTTGTATAATTCTTGTGTTTATCTTGGCAAATAGATTTCTAAGTATTTTATATTGTCTCGGGTGATTTTAAATGGAATTTGTCTTTCTAACTCTTGCTGCTGAGATGTGTTGGAGATATATAGAAATGCTGATGATTTATGAGGGTTTATTTTGTATCCTGCAACTTTGCTAACATTGTTGATTACTTCCACTAGCTTTTTAGTGGATGCTCTAGGATTCTTTAAGTAGACCGTCATATCATTTACAAAGAGTGATAACTTGGTCTTCTCATTGCCAATTTTAATACCTTCAATTTCTTTTTCTTCTCTAATTGCTACTGCTAGTGTTTCTAGTACAATGTTAATTAGAGGTGATAATAGGCATCCTTGTTTCACTCCTGATCTTATTGGGAAGGCTTCTAGTTTATCCCCATTGCAGTTGATGGTTTTAGATATATACTGTTTATTATTTTTAGGAAAGGCCCCTCTATTCCTATACTTTCTAGTGTTTTCAGTAGGAATCAGTGTTGTATTTGTGATTTCTGTTGGTTTGCTTGTTGATATGGTCAATTATGTGGATAGTTTTCCTAATATTAAACTGTCCTTGAATTCCTGGTATGAATCCCACCTGATCATTTTGAATGAGCCTCATGAAAACTTGCTGGAGTATTTTTTGATAATAATCCATTTAAGAGTTTTGCATGTATTTTCAATAAGGAGATTGATATATAGTTTTCTTTTTATGTTTTTGATCTGCCTGGCTTTGGAATTAGTACCATATTTGTTTCATAAAAGGAATTTGGTAGAACTCCTTTTCTTATTATGCCAAATAGTTTATATAGGGTTGGGGTTAGTTTTTCTTTAAATGTTTGATAGAATTCACTTGTGAATCCATCAGGCCCGAGGGATTGTTTCTTAGGGAGGTCTTTGATGGCTTGTTCAATTTCTTTTTCTGATATGGGATTATTTAAGTATTCCATTTTTCTTTTAATCTAGGCAATTATATTTTTGTAAATAATCCTTGATATCACCCAAATTGCCATATTTATTGCCATATATTTGGGCAACATAATTCTTAATTACCTTAATTTCCTCTTCATTAGAAGTGAGGTCTCTTTTCATCTTTGATACCATTAATTTGGTTTTCTTCTTTCCTTTTTTATTAGGTTTCTCATTGTCATTATTGATGTCTCTTCATTGTCATTCTCTTCAATGAAATTATTGTTTCTATGTTTTGTTCCTTAACCAACTAATTTTAGATACTCATATGATTTAATTTACAATTAATTTTTGATTTGCCTTTTCATGCACCCTTACTAAATTATTTTTATTGAATTATGATCTGAAAAGGTTGAATTTATTATTTATGTGCTTAAAATTTTTTTTGCCATGTTTTTATGCCATAGTACATGGTCAGTCTTTGTGAATGTACCATGTGCTGCTAAAAAGAAGGTACATTCCTTTTTGTCCCTATTTGTTTTTCTCCATAAATTTATTAACTCTAATTTTTCTAAGATTTCATTCACATCTTTTACCTCTTATTTATTTTTGGTTTGATTTATCTAGGTCTGATAGTGGAAGGTTCAGGTCTTCCACTAATATAGTTTTACTATCTTATTTCCTCCTTAAACTCCAGTAGTTTCTCCTTTAAAATCTGGATGCTATACAATTTGGTGCATATATATTGAGTACCGCTATTTCCTCATTGTCTATGCTGCCTTTTATCAGGATGTAATTACCCTCCCTATCTCTTTTAATCAGATCTGTTTTTACTTTGGCTTTATCAGATATCATGGTTGTGACTCCTGCCTTCTTTTTCTCAGTTGATGCCCAATAGATTTTGCTCCAGCCTCTTACCTTAACCCTTTGTTTGTCTGCTCTCTGGGTTTCTTGTAGACAACATATGGTAGGATTTTGGTTTCTGATCCACTCTGCTATTTGCTTCTGTTTTATGGGTGAATTCAACTCATTCACATTCAGTTATAATTTGCCACCTGTGTATTCCCCATCATTTTGATTTCCTCTTCTAGTCCTGCCCTTTCTTCTTTCACTATTTCCTTCTTTACCAGTATTTGTTTTTAATCAGACCCCTTAATCCCCACCCTTATTTTATTTCTCTTCCCACTCCTTCCCTTCTTCTCTCCCTTTTATTTTTCTATAGGGTCTATTGAATTCCCTCCCCCCTCTCTATCCCTCCCTTTTTGTACTCCCTGCCCCAATCCCTCATACTTCTTTTATGTGCAATAATTTTCCCCATTCTATTTTCCCCTTCCCCTTCCTTCCAATGCATTCCTCTTTCTCATGCCTTGATTTAATTTAATTTAATTCTTATATCATTCTATCTTGTTTAAGTCACACCCTCACTCCTCTGTCTATGAATACTCCTTCTAATTACCCTAAAAATGAACAAAGTTCTTTGGTGTTACAAAAATCGCCTCCCTATTTAGGGATCCACACAGTTTAACTTTATTGAGTGTCTTTTGTTTACTTTTTCCTGTTTACTTTTTTATGATTCTCTTGAGTCTTGTATTTGAGAGTCAAATTTTCCACTCAGCTCTGGTCTTTTTTTGTTTGAAAATCTTCTCTTTCATTGAATGCCCATTTCCCTCCTGAAGTATTATTCTCCATTTTCCCTAGGGAATTGATTCTTGGTTGAAGTCCTAGCAATATTTCCCTCTAGAATATCATATTCTAGGCCTTCCTATCCTTTATAGTAGAAGCTGCTAAAGTCTTATTTCATCCTTTGGCTCCATTATATTTGAATTTCTTCTTGTTGGCTGCTTGAAGTATTTTCTCCTTAACCTGGGAGTTCTGGAATTTGGCTATGATATTCTTGGGAGTTATCCTTTTGGAATCTCTTTCAGGAAGTGATTGATGGATTCTTTAAGTTTCTGTTTTGTTCTCTAGTTCTAGAATATCAGGGAATTTTTCTTTAATGATTTCCTGAAAGATGATGTTCTTAGCTCTTTTTGTTTTTTTAATCATGGCTTTCAGGTAGACCAATAATTCTTAAATTATCTCTTCTGGATTCATTTTCAAGGTCAATGGCTTTCCCCATGAGACATTTCACATTTTCTTCTATTTTTTTCCATTCTTTTGACTTTGTTTCTTGATTTGTTTCTTGATATGTCACAGATATCATTACCTTCCACTTGTCTAGTTCTCGTTGTTAAGACATGATTTTCTTGAGTGAGGTTTTTACCTCCTTTTCTATTTGATCCCTTTTCCTCAGTGAATTTTTGTACCTCTTTTCCAAAAGGGTCAATTCTTTCAAGAAGCGTTTTTCTTCAGTGCATTTTTAAATATTTTTTCTCCATTTTGCCAATTCTGCTTTTTAAAGAAGTTCTTCTGGTTTTTTTGGATTTCTGTGTCTCTTTTACTATAATGGGCCTATTCTGTTTTTTTGAGATGATTTCTTCCGTATTTTTTGTGCCTCCTTTACCAAGCTGTTGACTTATTTTTTCATGATTTCCTTATATCACTCTCATTTATTTTTCTAATATTTCTTTCTCTCTGCCTCTCTTATTTGATTTTTAAGATCCTTTTTTGAGTCCTCCATTAATTATTTTTTGTGCTTGAGAACAAATTTTTTTTTGGAGGCTTTGTATGCAGCATTATCTTTTTCTTTTGAGTTTGAACCTATCCTGTCACCAAAATAACTTTCTTTGTCAAGATCCCTTTTTTTCATTTGTTTACTCATTTTCTTGCCTTTTTCTTTTCTCTTAGTTTAAAAAATAACTTAAAATTTGCTTCCATAAGTGGTAAAGGGAGCACTGTTTCAAACTTCAGGTTTTGTGCAGCTGCTTTCAGAGAATATATCGATCTGCTTTCAGTTCTTACAAGATGTTACAGTGTCAGGAGATGCGTTTTTAATACTCTCCAGGGCTGTGCATAACCACAAGCACTCTTTCCCCCCTTGGAACTATGACCAGGGTCCCCTGAGGCTGCAATGTTCGTATATGCTGGTGCTCTTCTTCACCGGACTGTGTCCTAGGACTGTGATCTAGTTCTGTGTATGGACAATGCAACGAGTCTTGGACCCGGAGCTAGCAAAGGGCCCCCGTAATCTCCTGAGAGGGTGTCTGAGCCCCCTAACCATCTTTGGCTGCGAGTTCCAGACGCCTTCCGTGCACTAGACCCTAGTGCTGGCCTTTTACATGGTTTGGACCTGAAAAATTACTTCCCTTTGTCTTTTTGAGGGTTTTGCTGCTCCAAAATTGGTTGTGACACTTTTTATCACTGCTTTTTAAAGGATAATTTGCTAGAAATCAGATGGGTCCCCGCCCCTCTCCTGCCATCTCGACTCTGCCCCATCTGTCTCTTGCCTTGTAAAACTGGGATGATAATACTACCAAGGTCCCATGAAATACTTGTAGAGCACTTGAGAAGCCTTTGTAAATACTTCTGATTATCGTTGCCCCGGATGTGGAGGCAGTTTCTGATGGCTTTGAGTATTCTCTTTTACCCTGTTTTTCTCTTTGGGCTCCCTGCCCTCAAGGAGCAGCGCCCTCTTCCTGACGCCTCATGGAACGCCGCTTATAGGACAGCACATTGCTATACGTTGTGTAGCTTGTTCTTCTCAGTCCCCCCGAAGAGAGATGGTGTCGGGGTCATTTCCATTTCGCAGATGCATAAGTCGGGGCTTCCAGAGACGCACAATTGAATGTATTTTTAGTGGAGGCTGAAAAGGGACCCTCGTGAAAGGCTCTTTGGAGAGCCGCCTACGTGGTGGCGTTAGGCGCGAGGTCACGCGGGGCGCGGCCTCCCAGGGTCCGCCTCGCACGCGCAGCTGGCAGGCTTCGCTCCCTTTAGGAGGCCTCGCCCGTCGCCCGCTCACTGCTCTCTGTGCCGTTCTCTTTCCCAGCACGCAGGGATTGCGAGTGGTGGGCGAGGCGTTTTCCCCGGCCTTTCACCTACAGCTCGAGGAGAGCTCAGGATCGCGAGAGAAGGACATCCAGCTGCTCCAGAGGATAGTCGATCAAGTAAGTTCCTGCCTCGGGGCGCTTCCACGGGCTCCGCTCGGCCTTCGCTGTGGGCCCCATGGCGCTCCTCCGTGACCTCGCGTCCCCTTCACAGCCTCCCGGAGGCCCTTCTGGGCTTCGGGAGCACGTCTTGGGTCTTCTGGGGCTCCTTTTGAGGCCGGCCTTCGGAGCCGTGCCGACCTTTATCCAGCCGTCCCGCTGGCAGCGCGCTCTGTGCGTGACGCTCGACGCCTCCCTGGGATTTCCAAACAGCGCTCCGCGCGTCGCGTTCAGCCCCCATGGCGGCTCATGCGCTGGTAGCTTGCGAGTTCTAACGAGCGTGGCCGCTGTTCCCTCGTGCCAGTCGAGGCAGGGCGCAGCTCAACGGAACCCTCCGTCCTTTAGACTCGTCCGCGGGAACTCCTTGTACCGGCGGGGACCCCGGAAACAAATCCCCTTCCCGGGACGTCGGCGCTCGGGAGCGGCCTTCCTGGCCGTCCGGTCGTGCCCGCCTTGCGCAGGAACGTGGCCTGAACCCTGCTCTCGGGGGCGGCCTCTCCTCCCACCGCAGGGCCTTGCTGGGACGTGGGCTTGCGCTCGGTTTTCCACCTGGCTCTGTCTCTTCGCTCGTAACGTGATATGGAGCCGCTGTCAGGCCCCCCAGACACCCGCTCACGGGAGCTCCGGGCCCTCCTCCATTTGGGTTCTCCTCTGTACAGGCTTCCTTTTCAGGCCCCCTGCTGTGGTCGCAGAGGCGAGCGCCGTCGGCCCCGTCATGGGAGAAATGTGGCCTTTCCCCAGTCGCAGTTGGGGTTCCCCTTTGGCGGCCCCAAGAGCACCCTCAGGTGCGGCCTTCGTCCGGCTCAGGTCCCCACGAGCGGCCCCTGCGCGGCAGTGCTGCTCCCTGACGGCTTTTGTTGTTGCCGCGACATCTCTGCGCTGCTTTGGGATGCTGTTCTAAGCGCTCCCCACAGCAACGAGGAAGTGCGCGAAATACGGGCTGAAGAAGCCCCGGGCTGGCGGGGGCCGCTGCGCTACGGTCTTGGGGCCTTCTGCTCTTTGGCTTCCTTGTCCCGGGGGCCCTCGGGCCTGGGGCGGCTGCACACCTCTCCAGAAAGCAGGTGCCATTCCCTGCCGTTTTGCACAGCTTCGTGGGGAAGGGACGGACTGGGTGACGCAGGGCAGGGGCCGGAAGAGGGAAGCTGGACCCGCCAAATAGGAGGAAGCCGGGGAGCCCGACACGGTCCCAGGCGGGAAAGGGCTGGTGGCCGTGGAGGAGCTCCCCAAGTGCAGGAGATGGAGGATGCCAGCAGCAGGGAGCTCGGGCCGAGGGCCGTGGCGGCGGCGGTCTCTCCAGAGCCCCTTCGGCTTCCTTTCCTTTGGCGGCTTGTGGTAGAGGAGGTGCAGTGCAGCTAGCCCCGAGGCACTCGTGCAGGGGGAATCTGAGCCTCACCGCTCGCCCGCCTGCCCGTTGGGGCCGGTGCTTCCCGGCCTTCCGTGGTAAATACGGAAAACGTGCAGGGGCGTCGCCGACTTCTGCCGTGGTACTCTTCCCTCCAAAGGGACGGCCAGCTCAAATCGGCGGCCAGTCGTTCCTGAGCATCCGCGACTGCCAAAGGCTGGCCGTCCAGCGAATGGCCTGGATCGCTGGTGGGAGGAGGGGGCGGCCACGAGTCGACAAGCGATCTGAGCTCGAGGCGAGCCTTGTAGGAAGCAGGAACGTGAGCCGTCGGGAGGTGGAGCGTCTTCTCCCTCCAGGTGAAGAACGAGCCAGCAGGAGGCGGTCGCTGGATTGCAGAATCTGGCGAATGAGCGCCCTAGAGAGGGGCCTGGAGCTGCTGGGAGGGCCGAGGACCTGCTTCCTGTTCATGTCGAGCCAGACGGGACAGCGTCGGTGGGGCCGTTCTTTCCCCTAAAACGAGGGCGTCTCGTCTTACTTAGCCATCTAGCAAAGCCATCGATCCCTCGAGGCTGGTCTTGCCTTTGCTTCCCCAACGCTAGACTTTGCCCCCCTGGTGTTCCCACGAGCCTGTTCTTCCATTGTTGTCTGTCTCCCCAACGCGTGTCACTGGAAGGCTCCGTTCTAACTGCTGCCCGTGTGTGGCGCGTCGTCGCGGGCCGCGACGTTCCGGTTCTCATCTGTGCTTTCTTTCCTCAGTGCATGAACAGGAACATCGCACTCACCCAGGCGCGCTACTTGGAGCGAGAAGAGAAAAGCCTCCCTCCTCCTAGGTTGGTGAGCCCCCCCCCCCCCCGCCCCGTGTCCCGCTCTCGCGGCGTCCTGGGGCGTTTCCGGCCCCTTAGTGAGAGAGCAGCCTCGGCTCCTGGCTAGGCGCTGCTCCCTCGGCTGAGCGCGCTCGCGGTCACAGAGCCACGAGGACGCAGCCCGTAGTTAGGGCTCCTCCTGGAGCACATTCGCCACTTAAGAGGAGCCGGGCGGGAATTTGCTCGGAATACTTTGATGCTCCGAAGACTTTTTTCAGTCTGCCATTGAGCAGGCGTTTCATGCCGGAAATCGAGCTCCGGCACTGGGGCAGACGGTGAAGTTCCACCTGTCTGAGAGGAGCGGCTTGTGTGAGGCAGAAGCGGGGGGCTGTCCGAGAGGAGCTGCTTGTGTCAGGCAGAAGTGGGGGGCTGTGTGAGAGGAGCTGCTTGTGTCAGGCAGAAGTGGGGGGCTGTCTGAGAGGAGCTGCTTGTGTCAGGCAGAAGCAGGGAGGAGCTGCTTGTGTGAGGCAGAAACGGGGGGCTGTCTGAGAGGAGCTGCTTGTGTCAGGCAGAAGCAGGGAGGAGCTGCTTGTGTGAGGCAGAAACGGGGGGCTGTCTGAGAGGAGCTGCTTGTGTCAGGCAGAAGTGGGGGGCTGTGTGAGAGGAGCTGCTTGTGTCAGGCAGAAGCGGGGAGGAGCTGCTTGTGTCAGGCAGAAGCGGGGGGCTGTCCGAGAGGAGCTGCTTGTGTCAGGCAGAAGTGGGGGGCTGTGTGAGAGGAGCTGCTTGTGTCAGGCAGAAGCGGGGGGCTGTGTGAGAGGAGCTGCTTGTGTCAGGCAGAAGCAGGGGGCTGTCCGAGAAGAGCTGCTTGTGTCAGGCAGAAGTGGGGGGCTGTCCAAGAGGAGCTGCTTGTGTCAGGCAGAAGCGGGGAGGAGCTGCTTGTGTGAGGCAGAAACGGGGGGCTGTCCAAGAGGAGCTGCTTGTGTCAGGCAGAAGCGGGGAGGAGCTGCTTGTGTGAGGCAGAAGCGGGGGGCTGTCCGAGAGGAGCTGCTTGCGTCAGGCAGAAGCGGGGGTCTGTCCGAGAGGAGCTGCTTGTATGAGGCAGAAGCGGGGGGCTGTCCGAGAGGAGCTGCTTGTGTCAGGCAGAAGCGGGGGGCTGTCCGAGAGGAGCTGCTTGTGTCAGGCAGAAGCGGGGGGCTGTCCGAGAGGAGCTGCTTGTGTCAGGCAGAAGTGGGGGGCTGTCCGAGAGGAGCTGCTTGTGTCAGGCAGAAGCGGGGGGCTGTCTGAGAGGAGCTGCTTGTGTCAGGCAGAAGCGGGGAGGAGCTGTGTGACAAGGAAATCACTTTAAAAGACTGATATATATTAATTTAAGGTCGCCAAGCAATTCAGCTATGTAATTCCTAAATGAAAACTCAAGTCAGCAGTCAACCTTTTATGGAGTTTTAATTACAAACAGGAGGAAGAAAGGTATTAGAGATAGAGAGAGAGAGGGAGAGAGAAAAGGGAGAGAAGGGAATAGGGCTTAAATACCCCTTCTGTTTAGGCTGGGCCAAAAGGCCCAAGCCCTTAGATAGCTGGGGCAAAGAAAAGAGATCAGTCCCTATTACTCACGTGACCAAAATGGAGAAACAGTCTCAGAGGCCCCCACCTCCAGCTTCCTTCAGAGCAAGCTTCTCAGAGCACACTCCAACCACTCAGACAAACTCCTCAACCACCCCCCTCTCTCTTTAAAGAAACCATCCAAGTTGCCTCCCCTCAGTTCTCACATCTACCAATCACTGTCCATGTCTTCCCTGTGCCAATGGAGGCTCTAGCTTAACCCAGGACCGCCCAGAGGTCTCTGGCTTTGCACATGTCTGTTGAAGGTCATATTCTCAAATAATTAAATCTTAATCTTTTGCTGCAGCCCTTCCTCAATCCTGTTAGGACTGAGTAGGGTGGAGATTGGAATAATTAAATTTTGATCTATGCTGCAGCCCTTCCTAAATCCTATTACCTTGAGTAGGGTGGAGATTGGAATAATTAAATTTTGATCTATGCTGCAGCCCTTCCTCAATCCTGTTAGGACTGAGTAGGGTGGAGATTGATTCCAAGTATCTCCATTGTATCAATTCTAAAATCAATCATGACTCAAAGAAATTCCTGTTCTATGCTTAAGCATAGGTCAAAGTCCTTTCCATTGTTCAGCAAAAGGTTTCTGTCCTAAAGTAATCTTAAGAAGGGAGGAGGAGGAACCTCCCATGCCAATGGGGTTCACAATCCAATAGACTATCAGTAAGAAATTTTCCAAGTATGAAATTTCCCAATGGTGAAATTTTCCAACATTTATAAGTCTAAGGAATTTTGAGGTTTACAGCTGCTTGTGTGAGGCAGAAGCAGGGGGCTGTCCGAGAGGAGCTGCTTGTGTGAGGCAGAAGTGGGGGGCTGTCTGAGAGGAGCTGCTTGTGTCAGGCAGAAGTGGGGGGGCTGTCCGAGAGGAGCTGCTTGTGTCAGGCAGAAGCGGGGGGCTGTGTGAGAGGAGCTGCTTGTGTGAAGCAGAAGCGGGGGGCTGTGTGAGCGTCCGCTGCTTCCTGGCGCGCATGGGGTAGGGCTGCATGGGGGAAGGACAGAATGACCCTCTGAACTCTTTTTTGCCAGCATCAGAATCGTGGTGACGGTGGAACAGACGGACGAAGAACTCGCCCAGGCTGCCTCTACGATCAAGGAAGCTGCCCAGGCCGTCCTGCACTAGAGCCCACCCGCGCACACAGCCTCTCTGTCCGTCCACAGCGTGGGCTACTTCCGGCACGTCAGCCTGCTGGGGGATCCTTTGAGAAATAGACTCGCCGCTCTTTCCAGAGGTCCAGAGCCTGAGGCAGGAGGACTGACTCCACCCCCACGTGTGCATGCAGTGAGCAGCAGGAGCGGAGCGGCCCGAGAACAACTCGAGACGAGCAGCGTGTGAACGTCCCGGTTATGCCCTCGAAGTGAGGGTGTCCCTCAGACCAGGCTTCCCAGCGTTCTTTTCCATTGGAAACGGAAGGGAAAGTTCTGGAGGCCCCCCCGAGTCCCTCAGATGCCGTACAAGCCCGACTGTGAGACGTGGAAGCCGTCTGGCGTGCACCAAACTCGCCGTGAATATGTGTTTCAGCTCCACTTGTCATGATGGGCTCCAAACCTGTGTGTCACACACTAAACTGCACTGGTGTTTGAGCGTCTCCAGGAGGGAGCCTCTTCCTGCCCCGTCCGCGTTGTTTATGCTTGCTTTCGAAGGGGAGAATCATTTCAGACCCGCTTCTGTAAGGTAGCTTTACATGGATCATGCGTTGTCTTCTGACCTCTTTGGGGTAAAAGGTTCGTTTTGATTGTTCAGGAATTTAAATTATGGCCTTTATATGTTTTAGGGTATTTTATATGCATTTTTGGGTACAGCGAGTTCCTATAGATTTTCCATCCTAAGGAAACACAAGATTGTTTTCCCTGCCGCTTTATGATATCTAAGCTCCATTGTAATTGTTTCCCCTTTGACAAAACACAAACAGTTCTATCATTGTTTGCAGTAAATGCAAATAATGTGTAAACGTGCTGATCATTGCCTCCCTCATGGTGGGAATGAGTAAAAGTATAGCCATTGGTCACTCTGATAACTCGCTATCTTGATATGTGGATGATAATATTGTTTATGTCAAATTAGATGGAAAAAGGCCTTGGGTTTTTCATGAGATGTTTCCGTGGTGGTTGCTGCTTCAATTATAATACTCTAGTGGGGATGAACCTTTTAAAAAATGAAATTAAACATTTTCCTAATGTAATTTTCCTAAACTTCAGAAAAAGACTTTTTGGTTTATTGTTGTTGCTTCTGTGTCCGGTTCTCCAGGCAACTTCTTTTTATCACAGTCACCAGAAAAAATTGTTATGATGAGATCCTGCCTGCTTTAAAGCTGGATCACAATTAGCTTTAAGTAGACTAACTTGGTCACTATCGTGCTGCTTACACATTTTGTTATTATGAAATAAGAGCACTGGGTTCTGCTTCTGTGACATTTTTCATGGTTTGTGAAGCTCTTTGAGATCTGCTGATAAAGGCTTATAAAGACGTTCATTATCTAAAATCCAAACTGGAAGGCTGAATGTTAGGATTTATAGATTGTCTTAGCCTGATTTAAGCAATATCATACTTACATTTGATGTGTTTTGAAAATTATTACTTACTCTAGGATAGATTTTAAATACTTCACTAATTTTTGAATCATTTTCAGATGTGTTTGGGTTATTATCGATAGGCCATCATCTTTTAGAAACCCGAAGGAAAATATGGAAAAAATCTTACCATCAAATTGACTGTAGCCTATTAATTTTTACCTATGATTGGAGTTTGCTGTGACCACACATTGTCTTCTCCTCTCTTCTTTTCTGACAACTCCTATTCTGAGGAATTTTCTCGTATCTCTTTGAAAGCTGCTTACATTCCTTTAGGAGAATCTCCTTTATTAAATCATCGACTTTCTGACATTACAAAGCTTTAATTGATAACTATCCTTTCTAGAAATGTTAAATAATTACAACCACTCGTAAATATTAGAGAAAACATAAAGGTGAAAAGAAAGAACACTCCTTGCACTCGGAGACTAACTCTTCTTGATCTTTCTGTCTTTATCCTAAAAGATTACACTGTAAGGGGCAAACTTATGGTCGGACCAAATATATTTTTAGTTGGTTGCCAGGATTTAAATTCTAAATCCCAATGAAATATTCAAGTCAGAATGGAATTTTATGGTGGTTTATTTACAACAGAGTGAAGATATTAAGGAAGAAAGAAAGAGAGGAAAAAGAGAGATACCAGGCAGGAGTTCAGATGCCCCAGCCAAGGGGAGGGCAGAGGATTAAATCTAGCACAGCTTCCAGCCATGAGTCCTCCTCCAAGATGAGGGGCCTCCTCGGAGGCTGGCACCTCCAGAAAGCCAAGGGAAAGAGAGTCCCAAGAGATGGGCCTTTCCAGAGGCTGGTGCCTCCAGAAAAGCCAAGGAAAGGGGAGTCAACCTTACACTCAACATGTGGCAGTCTAAGGGAAGCAGCCTGAGGTCTCACACTCGAGTTCCTCCACTGTCACGTTCCACCGCCAAGTCCCTCTCACAGGAAATGACACGAAATATAAAGGCAATTATTTACGTCACTTCCTGTGTCTCACATGCACCAATGGTGGCTTAAACTTGGCTTTGAGTGGCCCAAGGGGTCAGCCAGTTGTTTCTGATTTGTCACTTGCTAGCACATGTGGGTCATAGACCTTCCTCCTCCACACTCAATCCTTAAGTGGGGGTGTAGACATTGCTGGTTGCTAGAATTCTAAAGACTAAGCAGGGTGGAGTCAATCTAAAATTCACAACAGCAGCCCTGAAACTCACAAACTCACACCTTGGAAATATCCTGTGCCATGGAGATGATTGGAAGATGAAGAATTCCTTTCAGAAACTCAATTTAAGGAGATCAACCAAGCCAGCCAATTCTTTCATTTTTCAGTAGGCTGCCACATTCATCTGTACATCTCCATCTTGACCAGGGAATAATGATCCCCATTTTCAGCTTCCTTTAAGGTACTACCTGACCCATTAGAATGTCAAGTCTTTGAAGGCAGAGACTGTCCTTTTTGGTTATCTGCTACTATTTTCCAGCACTAGATAGAATGGTTTTGCCTCTTTTCCCAAAAGGCAGGAAAGAATAAGTCAAGGGACTGGGAGACAATGGCCTGTATGGGAAGGGACACTGAATACATGCCAAGCCAGGGGTCAGGAAGGCCCATCTTCATGAATTCAAATTTGGCTTCAAACATTTATTAACTGTGTGACCCTGGGCAAGTCACAAAATGAACAGAAGGAAATGGCAAACTACTCCAACATTTTTGTCAAGAAAACCTCAAATTGGGTCATGAAGAGTCAGACACGACTGAAATGACTGAAAGACAAAAATGTGGGAAGGAATCGTCCAGACTATTTTAGGGCAAAGAAGGCCCACCAGTTCACCTGTGTGATCTCCCCACGGTGTATGGAACTTGGAGGCAGCAGACTTCAAGGCTCCATCATCTGTACCATGGGAGGCATTTTTAACAAGACATCCAATCAGGAGTGTGCCCAATGGCAGTCTGTCCTTATCGGGTAAGTCATTTTGGAGTCACCGTGTGCCTCTAGAACAAATGGACTTTTCTTCAGTTTCGGTTCTTAAAATGATGCATGAGATCATCAGTTGGACCCAGAGATCTTTGCAAGACGCACGTGCAGAAGGAGCTCCTCCTGTTTCAAATTGGAATGGCCACCCACTCAAGCGAGCAAATAGGCGTCGGGCACAAACGTTTTTACTCCCCGTCACTCGATATTGGAGTTCCCCCGAAGGTGGCATCAGGGCAGAGGCACGCTGATGAAGCTGGGGATTCTCTTACCCTGACCCACAGTCTTGTGTGTGAATTAAGAGGACACTCCATTTGGCATAGTGACTGTCCCGTCCTTTGTTAGGGGGCCACGTGGCCTCATGCACAGTCCAGGATGGTATCGGAGACCCACCTCCATGCTTGTCATGGACTCTCCAGCATCCGTCCCTTTATAAAGGCCTTCATCTTGAGCGAGGAGTCAGCAAACTATGATTTGACTCCATAGCCAAATTCCGTCCACTGCCTGATTGAAGTCGACACGCAATAAAATAGTATTTGAAGGCGTGAAAACGGCTCTTGTTCAAAGCCTGCCCAGACACAGGAAGCAGCTTTCAGGGTGTAGATTGTCAACTCGATCAGTCAAGTTTTGGAAGAGTTGCCGGCCTTTTAGGGGAAATAGAAAACCAGCGTAGCCTGGGCGACGCACCAAGGTAGGCTGATGTGTGCCGAGCCTGTCATGGAGGATTGCGTGATTGGTCCGTGCTCACATCTTGCACTCTCACTGTCAGGTCATCCGAGCTTTGTGAAGAACAAAAGCCTTTTTTACAAGCCTGGATAGGCCAGCAAGGATGGTGAAACGATGAAAACGTTGCTCTGCATGGAGAGACTGTTGTATAGGACCCTTTTAGTCCTGGTCCATTGTACTTTCTCAGGACGCCTCGAGGAATGCTTATGATACTTTTGTTCTTAAAATGATTCATCACCGCATCAGGTGAGCCCAGCAGACAGGAGCTACGCACAAAAGAATTGCCCCTCGTGGCCCAAAAAACCCCCTCGACATTGTAATCCTGGGTTGTGTGTGATTGTCAGTAACTTCTGGCCCTTTTGCTCCAGGAAGTGTGGTACGGAAGAGGAGGTGGGTTCAAAACTGGCGCAGCTAATGTGCTCCTCCGGTATTTGTTACTGTCATTACTTAGTGTGTTACTAAACCTGCGCTTTCCATTGTTACAGCTTTTAACATTTTGATTTAACCCAATAAAATGCTGTTTTGGCGACTGCTCTGAAACATACTGTAAACTCGGACAAAGAAAGATTGTTTTGTTAAGAGCTTGTGGGCTAAAATGTGATTGTAGCTCAGAAAAATGAGCGCATGTCGATGAACATGGGCTCAGCGATGGTACAACAAAGCCATCCAAATTCAGAAGGTCTTGAATGGTGAACGTAGCTGGATATCTAAAGGCTCACCACGTTATTGAGGGAGTTCAAGTCTGACTAGGTGGAAATAATCACCCAGCTAAAAGCCCAGCTCTTGCAGGCACTGAGGAAGTAAAGAAACAGGTGGCTCTTCCTTGGCTAGAGGGAGTCCCCAGCTCCAAGCAGTCACTGCATGATTTAGGAGGGATGACATGATGCACCCTGGACAAGGAGGCCTTTTCATAGCGCCAATCAGGAACGTCTAAAATGGAAGGAAGTGGTAGATTTGGGTTATTGGGAAATCTCGATTGTGTCTTCATGTGGGATTACCCATGAAAACATGTAGAGGTTGCATTCTGACCCCTGAGGAAGGCCTTGGAAGGAGCTGAGAGAGACGTCTCCCTGCAGATAACGTTTCAGAAGCCCCGGCCTATTCCATTGGGGTTAGCGTGTGGATTTACTATGTGGTATCCAAAGACAAGAGGCTTCTTTCTCGGGCCAAGCTGCAGGAGCATCAGGTGGACAACATTCTGTATTTCCAGGCCAAAGAACTGAGAAATAGAGGACAGGCGGGATACTGGGGGAAGGGGAAGAGGGAAGGGAGGAAAGCTTTGTGGCATTCCATGAAGCCTGCTGGGGCAAGTTTTCTTCCCCCTCCAAAAGTTATTTGGGGCAGAGACTTTGCCTGGTAAGCCATGAATTACCCAAGGTCGGAGATGGGTTAGATTCTTTGAGATCTAGCCTTCAGGGAGGACATCGGAGGGGAGGAAAGCAGAAAGTAAACGAGCAGAAAACAAGGCAAGACAGACTGAAATGACCAAAGGAGGTTAGAAAACTCAAAGACTGAACATGAGCAGGTAAACCAACAAGGCGGGCTTTAAACAGGAAACTTGGCCTCCGGATCTGGTAAGTAAATCAAGGTGTCTGACAGGAAGACGGGGATTTTGAGGAGGAAATGGAACATGTTGATGAATGGTCGAAAGGAGAATTGAGAGGAAATTAGGTTGCTCAGTGGATAGAGAGCCAACCCATGTAGTGTCAGGAGTATTGGGGCTCAAATGTGACCTCGGACCCTGAGCAAGTCACTTAGCCCCAGTTGTCTAGGTCTGAAAACTTTTCTGCTTTAGAACCCAAACAGTATTGCTTCTAAGAGAGAAGGTAAGGGTTTGAAAAAAGGAATGGAGAATTGTGAAAAATGTATGCCCTGCACAGAAGAAAATTGCGTGTAGAAAGACTAATCTGTGATGACAAGAAACAAAAAGAGAAGACATTATTTGAAATGCAAATATAGCCCTATTATAGCTTTGCTATATAACAGGTTGTGTAAGGATAATTTTAGGGTTGTGACCTAAACAATTAATTTGGTCGCCAAGGAAATCCCATATAAAATACCCAAGTCAGCTGGAAATTTATGGTGATTTAACTAATATAGAGGAAAGAAATTAAGAGAGAGAGAGGAAAAGAGTTAATTTAAAATGCTCTGACTCATGCTGAGCCAGGCAGGAGTTCAAGGCCTTGGCCAGGGGGGCCTCCCCTGAGAGCCAAAGGAAAAGGGAATCAGTCATCACTCACCACATGACCATCTCAGGGAAGCTGTTTGAGGGAGTTCCTCTAGGCTCAAGTTCCAGGATCGAATTGGCACCCAGGCTGCTCACAGGAAGTGACCAGTCAGATCCACCTCTTTGGGGGTGAAGAGGGGGAAAGAGAGAGAGAGGGATGCCAAATATATGGCATCACTTTCCTGCGTCTCACATGTTCCAATGGTAGCTTAGGCTTGACTTAGGACAGCCTAGGGGTCTGTCAGCTGTTTCTGATTTGTCATTTGCTAGCACATGTCTGTCACAGGCCATCCTCCTAAATACTTAATCCTTTCGTAGGGGTGTAGACATTCCTTATTTCGTTAGATTAAGTATCTTCATTGTTACAATCAGGAGATAGCTAAATCCAATCTTCACAGTTGGCATAAGAAGGAATTTGGGGGGAGTTTGGTGGAAGTTGCAGATGACACACAAAAAATTAGAAACTCAGAAATGCATTCTTAACCCAAATTACATTAAGGGACTGTAAACACTGTTGAAGAAAAAAAAATGTCAGACTATTTCTCTGGTACAAAAGGAAAACCAAAACATTTTACTCAGATCCAGATTGTGGGATGAGGTGCCCCTCACTTCCTTGATGTGGAAGAGATAACTATACACAGAAGCAATGGACAACAGGGAACTAAGAGAATCACAAGGCAGCATTAAAAGAAAATGTTCTGACTTCTTGTAAAACCACATTGATTTTGAAGTCAGAATTTAAAATCAACCAAACGATTATACATCTCCCAAAAAAAGATGTTCAAAACACAATTTTTTTAAAAACCCTAAACACCATGATGCAAAAAAATAATCCAAGAAACTATCCAGAATTTATCAACACAGAAAACAAAAGTTCCAATCAAAAGATTTTCTCAATTGTCTCTAGAAAATAAATCTATTATGATAAAATTTAATAACTCCATTGAGAAAAAATTCTGTAAGCAACTAGAAGAAAGACAAAGAAAAAGAAATTCAAATAACCTAACTATTTTACACCTACCAGCAAAAGCAGAAAGAGTGATGGGGCTCAGGATGCAACCCAGGGTCATCTACCCTGCAAATCTCAGTTCAATCATAAGTGGAAAAAAAAGATGGGCATTTAACAATAAAGAGCAACTTAAATCATTCTTAGGAAGAAAACCAGGTCTGAAAAGGTTACTGGTTTCTCAGCTCTCCAAAAAACAGAAATGAATGAATAAAGCAGCCAAGGGCAGCAACAGCAAAAGAATGACAGTACCGTGACTTTCTCAATATACAGAAGGAGGCAAGGGAGCAGACAGAAGGCATGTAGAGGGACCAGCCTAGAGGAGTAAGGACAGAACCTCATGACTTGATGGAATATAGAGGGAGAAATGTCCTGCCCAAGTAGAACAGGTCAAGTAGATTAGCAGTGAAGCGAAGAGGACTCCTTTGTTCTTTCAGAAAGAAACACCTTCAGGAGAGACATGAAAAAGACTTTGTTTTGGGGGTGGAAATGGGGGGCCACGATGGTTGCTTTAGGTGAATGCTATTATGGTAAGAGAGATGGGGACGTTGTGCTGTATATGTCTCTTTTAAGTTTAAGAAGAGCACTCGTCCTGCCTCAGAATGTTGGGGCTCTTGGGGGCATGTGGCACCTGGGGGAATGGGAGGGTTTGGTCCTGGAAAGGAGATTTTGAAGCTAATGGGGTAGGAAGGTAACCAGGCAGAGGGTATAAGTTGTGGTGGACTGCATAATCAAGGATGTGATTCCTGCAGGAATGGGGGTTTTTCTGGTGTGGTACGATAGAAAATGAGGAGCCTTGGGGATAAACTCTACAAGACAGTGGCAGAAACTGTTTTGGGGAGAGAGAGCCCAGAATGGATACTTCAGAGGTTTTGTTTCCATGAAGAATTTTTTTTTTAATAGATGAGTATAAGGGCCAGAAAACAAACAAACAAACAAAAAAAAAAATAGGGGCATAGAGCAGACAGAAAAAGGAGGATGGATCGTGAGTGAGGGAAACCCTTTCTGTAAAGCAATGCAAAAATTAATGAAACAATTAATAAATGGTATTAACTGAAGGAGATGAGAGAAAGGAGAAGTTTACTTTCAGAAGAAAAGCAGAGGAAGAATTAAATAACCAGATAAAGAGAGAAGAGAAAAAAAAAGTAAAACTCTAAATTGAAGGGGGGAAAAACAGGAGAGTCAGGAAGAAAATATGAACTTGACTTTCAGAACCTTAAGTAAGAATGGATTAAACAATGAAAAAGTGACAACTACATAAGAAAAACCTGCAATCTGTTGCTTATAAGAAAAGCACTTTAAAAAATACCCAGTTAAGTGACAAAGAAAGGAAAAAAACAGATGAAACTAGACACTAATGGGTAGATTGTGGGGAAACAGACACCGTCATATATTGCTGGTGACACTTGGCTCACTCTTCCTTCTTAGGGGGCCTTTTCTCAAATTCTAGTCCAAAATCTGAAACATTTGCCTAGAGCTCCTTCTTCTGCCCTATTCCTTATCTCAGTGCTCACATGACTTCTGCCATTATCTCCTCCAGTCCTTTTACAGGTGAAGAGGTGGCCTTTCTCCTCAAAAAGGTAAAACTTTCTACACATAAAAATGATCTCTTTCCATCTTTTCTCCAGCAGATCCACACTCCTCCCATTATGCCTACTCTCTCACTAATCCCCAATCACTCCTTATCCATGCCTTACTTTGTTATTGCCACCCATGTGTCTATCCTCAAAATAAAACTTCTGTTGTCTGTTCTTTGCTGATAGCCATATCTTTCCCCCACTTGTTATTCATTTACTTATTTTTAATTCTTTCTTTAACTCAAAAGAAAGGAAACAGAATTATACTCATTATATAGATGTAGTCATGCAAAACATTTTTATTAACCATGTTGAAAAAAAGCAAGGAAAATAAAGTGAAAACAATATGCTTCAAACTGCCTTTAGTTAGTGAGTTCTGGGGAAGTGGATAGTGTTTTTCATTATGAGTCCTTTGGAATTAATCGTCTTGGATCATTGTCTTTCACAGATAGTCATCTTTCAGTATTTCTGTTATTGTGAACAAGATTCTAGTTCTGTTCGTTTTGTATCAGTTTATCTATTTCCCAAGCTTTTCTGAAATTGTCCTGGTTATCATTTCTTATAGCACAATAGTATTCCATCCCAGTCACATGCCACAACTTATTCAGCCATTCTCTGATTGCTGGGCATCTCTTCAACTTCCAATACTTTGTCACAATAAGCCCCTATAAATAGTTTGTACTTGTAGGTCTTCTTTCGACAACTTTGGAATGTAGACCTATTGTTGTTATTGCTGGGGCAAAGGGTCTGTGTGGTTTTCTATTTTCATAGTGAACTCTAGAATGGTTGTTCTGGTTCACAACTCCACCAGCAGCAAACTAGAGATTTTCCACATCCCCTACAATAGTTATCCTTTCCTTTTCTCTCATTAGTCAATCTGACAGGCGACTTCAGAGTTGTTTTAATTTCCATTTTTCTAATCTATAATGATTTTGAGTATTTTTTCATTTGATTATAGCTTGAATTTATCCTTCTGAAAACTTTTTCAGAACTCATTTGACCATTTATCAGTTGGAGAATGACCATTATTCTGGCTCAATTTCCTATATAGTTTAGAAATGAGGTTTCTAGGAGAGAAATTGGCTGTAACCCCCACCCCCACCCCAGGTTCTTACTTTCTTTGCAATTTTGACTAAGTTCGTTTTTTATTTGCAAAACCTTTTTAAATTTGATGTGATCAAAAGGATTAGATTTTGCCTATTGGGAGCTTCTTTATGTCTTACTTAGTCATAAGTTCTGTCCCTTTCCATAGCTCTGATGGGTAAGTTTTTCTAGGCTCTCTTAATTTACTTATGATATCATTTTCATATATAAATTATATACTGTGTCTTAATATATGTCAAGCATCGCAACCTCGAGTCTCACACTAGGTTCAAGTCCTTTGTATTCCCTTAGAACTGCATCAATCCTACTTGGATTGGTGTCTTCTTTGTTTTGATCTGTGTGCTCTTTTGGCACTATTCAGGTTAAGTCCGTGCTCCTTTTTGATCCCGTTTCCTAGAATCAGACACAAACATTAATCACAGTTCCATGACAATTATCAATAAATGCAGGTTCCCATAGTCTAAGAAGTGTGGGTATGTATTAATATTGTAGCAAGTATATCTATTTAAACTTATATTATTATAGAATAAAAATTAATATTGATTGTATGTACCTTGAGTACATAGAAATGAGAAAAGGGAAAAACCAAATATTTTAATAAAAATAAAAGAAAAAACAATAATAAAATAAGGAAAAAGAAAAAAGAAAAAATAAATTCAGGAATTCAGTGTGTTAAAAAAAAAAAGCATCCACTTGTCAATGGGTTATTATCTCCAATGCATGTCAATCATACAGACAATCAGTTTCAATAGAAGATGTTCTCTTTACGTGTAAGCAATGGATCCAAGAGTCCTTATGTCCAATTTTTGTAGATGTTGGAGTAGTTAATATTTGGAATGGCCCTTCCCAGGAAGGCAGAGTTGCTCCTGTACGCTGGAAGATCTTTATATACATCTTGTCTCCTGAGTTCAGGTCATGAAGTGAAAAGTCCAGTGGTCCAGCTTGTACTGCAGCTCTGGATTCATGCAGTTCACGCAGTTTGTGTTGTAATTCCTGTATATAGGAAGCAATAGTAATATCTCCCCCTAATAGCGATGTATATGGCAGAGAGAAATCCTTAACCTGTATAGGCGGATGTCCAAAAAGCATCTCAAATGATGAGATGTGTAGGTCTCCCCTGGGCTTGCTTCTAAGATAAAAATAGTGCCAGAGGGAGAATTTCAGGCCATTTTAAATATGTTTCAGTGCATAATTTGCCAATCATACTTTTAAGTTCTCTATTCATCCTTTCCTCTTGGCCTGAACTCTGGGGATGATATGGAACATGGAATTTGGGAGTCCTCCCCAAGCAAGAATATATATGATTTAGAACAGAATCAGTAAAATGACTTCCTCTATCGGAATCAATACATGCTGGCAGGCCAAAGCGAGGAATAATCTCTTTACACCTTAGCATTGAAAGCTGCTGTGGCTTGGGCCGTAGGAAATGCTTCTGGTCATCTGGTCAGTTGGTCTAGTATGACTAGACAAAATTATATTGTCCAGCCTTTGGCATTGTAATGAAATCTATCTGCAGGTGCTCAAAAGGTGTGTAAGCCAGAGGACGCCCACCAAAGGCTTTTCCAAAAAAGACGTGTTGGTTATATGCCTGGCAGATAGGGCAGGCTGAACACACTTTAGAGGCTCTGGTACTTATACCAGGGGCCAGCCATACTCTCTTATCAGAGTCCATGATGCCCTGGGTACTGAAGTGACCATTTTTATGAACAGATTGGCAAATTTGGTGATAGAAACTTCTAGGGAGCAGGGGTTTTCCTTCAGATGACACCCACACTCCATTAATCTGTTTGCTTTGAATTTTTGTTTCCATTTTTCCACTTCCTTTTCATTATAGGAAAGTGATAAATTTAAATTATCAGTGGTTGTTAATGTTAAAATTAATCCAGGTCCTTCTATGGCTGCTAGTTTTGCAGCGGCATCTGCTCGGTCATTTCCTCTAGAGACAGGGTCGGTGCCACCTGTATGGGCAGAGCAGTGAACTACAGCTAGGGCTTCAGGCAGCTGTAGAGCAGAAAGGACTTCATTAATAATTTCTGCATTAGCTATGGATTTTCCAGCTGAGGTTAAAAATCCTCTCTGGAGCCATAACATCCCGACTGAGTGACAAATGCCGAAAGCATATCTAGAATCCGTATAAATTGTTGCCTTTTTATTGCCTTGGCAATTATACAGGTATATTTCAGAACTATGAGTTCTGCCCCTCGAGCGCTAATATTAGAGGGCAGCGAAGCTGACTACTCAGTGGCAAATTCTGTGACTACAGCAGCTCCATCCCTCATAAAAGAAGAACCATCAGTAAATAAAACCAGATCTGAGTTGTTTAAGGGAGTGTCCAAGAGATCATCCCAAGGCTTTTCTGCCATGGACACTAGTGTTTCACAACCGTGTAATGGTTCTGAAGTTGGTGAATCTGGAAGCAAGGTGGCAGGGTAAAGGGTTGAACAGTGTTTTAGAGTAATATTTTCATTGTTTAACAAGGTTATTTCATTCCTTGTAATTCACTGATCAGAAAATGCCTGTGTTCTCTGGCTTTGCAACAATGCTTCTATCTCATGTGGGCACATAATTGTTAATGGGCATCCCAATACTAGATCAACAGTTTTTGTCACTAGTAAAGCTGTAGCAGCCACTCCTAAGACATGGTGGTGCTCCTGAAGCTAGTGGGTCCAGCTAGGCTGAATAATAAGCAACTGGGCTCTGAGAAGGTCCCAAAGTCTGAGTTAAAACACCTGAAGCTACCTCTCTTCGTACATACAATTCGTACATACCCTTTGTACATACAAAGTAAATGGCTTGCTGTAATCTGGGATGCCTAGAGCAGGGGCAGATAGGATAGCCTTTTTTTTTAGCTCTGATAGAACTGACAGGTGTTCAGGCTCTAATTTGAAGGGTTCAGGGACCGAATCCCTTGTTAGTGCTATAAGAGGTTTAGTAATTTCCCCATAGCAAGGAATCCATTGTCTGCAAAACCCTGTTGCTTCCAGAATTGCTCTTAACTGTTTCTTAGTGGTAGGAGCACTCAATTTTTGAATATTTGCAATTCACTTGGGAGAAATAGAATGAGCACTAGCTGTCAGAATGAACCCCAAATATTCTACCTTGGGGAGACACCACTGAACCTTATCCTTCGAGATCTTATGCCCTCTTTTGTGCAATTCCAAAAGAATGTGTTTACTATCTTCCTGACATACTTCTGCGTCTGTTGAAGCCAAGAGTAGATTATCTACATATTTGATTAATTTGCTGTTTTTAAATTTTATATTATCTGTATCTTGGCTCAAAATTTGTGCAAATATACTTGGGCTTTCTACGAAACCCTGTGGAAAACGACTCCAAGAGTTCTTGTAGCCCTGCCAGGTGAAAGCAAAAATATGCCTGGAGTTCTCATGTATGAGTATGGAAAAGAAGGCTGAGCACAAGTCCACTACTGTAAAGTACGTGGCTGTGCTAGGAATAGAGGAAATAATAGTACTGATGTTGGAAACTACGGAGTGTGTCTTTATAGCACAATTGTTCACAGCCCTCAAAATCTGTACAAATCTTTAGAGGTGTTTGCCATCGGGTCCCCTTTTTGGTTTTTTAATGGGCAGGATGGTGTGTTGTATTTAGATTTACAAGGGATTATTATTTCCTTATCAATTAATGAGTTAATTACTGGGGTAATACACTCAATTGCCTCTTTTGAGAGGGGATACTGAGGAATGGAAGGAGGTGGGCTGGATTTAGTTTTAATTTGCACAGGAACAGCTGATTTAAGTAAACCTACATTAGAAGAAGATGTGGCCCAAAGAGACTCTGGTATATCTGTGGGTATTTCAAAAGTGGGAGGCTCTTTTGCCTCTTGGCTCTCTGAGAGAAGTACAGGGAGTAAATTTAAAGATTCCTCAGGCACTTCCAAGCACATAGAGCCATCTGGTGTGCACATTATTGTGGCTTGTAGTTTGTATAGTAAATCCCTCCCCAGCAAGTTTGTGGGGGATCCAGGCATTAAAAGAAAAGAATGTTTAACAGTTAGGGGTCCCACGCATCCTATGTGAGGAGAAAGTTTGGGGACCTTTAACAGTGTTCCTGATACACCTACTACATTTAGAGAGCCAATAGAGTCACAATTTTCATCTGGTTTGCTTACCAAAACTGACCGAGATGCCCCAGTGTCCAAAAGACAATCATAGTATGAATTTTCCATCTTTAAATTGACATGAGGTTCCTTACTATTGGGGAGGGGGATGTAAAACTATTATTATTTTAAATTGCAAAGTTTAAATTCCTTGAGAGAAATTTTAGGTTAGGAAACATGTACCTCTCCGAAACCAGAAAGTGAACTGTTTGGAGAAGACACCATGAAGATGCCTTCACAGACCACAAGCTGCACGAGAAAATCAAGAATGAACTTTGGGTGTGTTTGAACATTTATTTGTATGTATACTCTTTTATCAAAGGGGACTTCCCCCTAACTGGCTTTTTTGTCAATGTGCCTGATAATTATTGGTTTTGTTCTCTTTTCCTCTTATCCTCAAATTATTGTAATTTCAAAGTTGGTATGTTCACAAGACCCAGCGGAGAGACTAGTTTTCCTCGGGCCTCAGGGGGTATTGTAAAATGGAGATTTGAACCCCAGACTTCAATCCCCAGAAGTCCTTGGTATTTCCCAGAATTCCCTATAATCTCACCTGAGTCTCCACCTGGGTGAGATCACAATTAGTATTTATCTGGCTCTCTGCCTCCCATGCGTGCTCCGCTCAGCTAATGCAAGATGTAGTAATTAAGCTTTGAATGGGCTAATCGGCCCTAGGCACGTGGTTTTCTTATTTTGTATTTCTTTATTCCTTGATTTCTAATAATCTTTAATAAATCTCATAACATAATATTTTTTATTACTAGAGACTAAAATTTAATTTTTACGTACCCCAAAGAGCTAATAAGGAAAAAGATATGTACAAGAATATTCATAATTGTGTTCTTTGTGTTAGCAAAAAATTGGAAAATGAGGGGATACCCTTCAATTGTGGTATATGTTGGAGATGGAATACTATTGTGCTGAAAGGAATAATAAAGTGGAGGAATTCCATGGAGACTGGAACAACCTCCAGGAAGTGATGCAGAGCGAAAGGAGCAGAACCAGGAGAACGTTGTACACAGAGACAGATACATTGTAGCATGATCAAATGTAATGGACTTTTCCATTAGTGTCAATGCAGTGATTCTGAACAACCTGGAGGGTTACAGGAGAAAGAACACTATCCACATCCAGAGGAAACACTGTGGGAGCAGAAACACAGAAGAAAAACAACTGCTCGATCACATGGGTCGAAGGGACATGGTTGGGGATGTAGACTCTGAATGAACATCCTGGTGCAAACACCAACATGGAAATGGGTTCTGATCAAGGACACATGTAATATCCAATGAAATTGCGTGTTGGCTGCAGGAAGAGTGGGTTGAGGGGAGGGAGGGAAATAATGTGATTATTGTAATCAAGGAATAATGTTCTAAATTGAGTAAATAAATTAATTCAAAGAAAAATAAATAAATAATGAAATGGGAGTGCAAGAAGCAAGAACTGAAGACAGCTAGGGAGGAAACAATTCAAAGAAGAATTAAAAGCTTAGCATAAAAAATATAATACTTTACCCAAGCAAAAGACTCTCTGAAAATTAGAATTGACTCAGCAAGTCAATGACTTTATAAGACAATGAGAAATATTAAAACAAATTAAAAAACAACTGAAAAAAAGATATAACAAAAACAATATGGAAAAGAGACAAAAGAGAAAATCCCTGGAATACCTGAAAATCAGAAACTTCACATCCTTTCCTCTCCAGAACGAAAAAGAGCTTGGATATATTTCAAGAAATCATGGTAGAAAACTTTCTAGACTCTCAGTTCCAGTGGACAAAATGAAGTTATAAAGATCATTCTGACCAACTCCCAAAACAATTGAAAATGAAAACTCCTAAGTCTTCCAGATCATAGAAAAGGAGAAGCCAGAAAATGTGACCTCAGCTATTGAAGAGCCATGGTTAAGATCAAATGAGTTTTAGCAAACATCAATTTAAAGAGCAGGGAGATCAGAATATAACACAACCAAGAAAACCTGGATATAATCATACAAGGAAACAAAAATAATTCTCACTGAAATACAGTTATCCCTTGCTATATCGCAGTTCACTTGTCATGGTTTCACTACATTGTGGGTTTAAGAAATATGTATGTATATATATATATAAATATAAATTCTGTATATTGCTATATTGTGGGACCAACCAAAGCACTGTGTTCTGTATCCTGGGTGCAGATTGGCCCAGGGTTTATAAGAGTGTGGGAAAGGTTTATAGGAGAGTGGGAAGGGTTTATAAAGTCTTAAAATATATATAAATAATAAAATAAATATGACACCTCTACTTAGCAGGCTTTTACCTATTGTGGGGGTCTCTGGAATGTAACTTCCATGATACAGTGAGGAATCACTGTAAAAGAACTCCAAGAATTCCTTATTGAAAGACTGGAGCCAAATCCAAATTTTGATATTACAAAAAGCAGTCAAGAGAAACATAAAAAAGTAAATAAATAAGCATTGTTAGAAGAGACTTTATAAGAGAAAAGTATTTGTATTCTAATGGAGGAGACGAGAATATAAAATTTTGTTTGGTTTTTTTAGAACCCCATTGTCATCTTCCCTTATGAAGGGACTCAAGTGGGACAGAGGGCCTGGGAATTGTTTTGCTGTGTTTTGCTGATGTTAAAAGAAAAAAGGAAAATGGAATTAGGGAAAATATACACTACAGAAAAGAGGACAGCAGAATATATATTATGTCATGTAATTGAGGCTCATGAGTAAAAGTCTATAAAAGGATTGAAAGTCTATATGGACATCATCTTAACCTTTCATATGAAAGTCATATGGTCTGATGAAAAGAGGGTAGAACAAGACTCACAGAGTGTAGTGTAGAAATAAATTCAATTGAACAGAGAAACAGAGTGGAAAGAATATGAATTAACTAATAGAATAAGAGGGAGGGTAGATTAAATGATTTGTCAAGCAAAACAAGGTCTTAGATTTGATGAGAGATCATGAAGAGGGTGTTTTAAAAAAGAAAGCATGAATGAAAGGCCAGGACACAACAAGAAAGGGTTGTAGAGCAGAGAGGAAAATGCATAAGAGAATAGGATGGAGAGGAATGCATAATTAATTATTATAATTATGATGAGTGGAATGAATTCACCTATGAAATGGATAACAAAATGGATTAGAAAATAGAATCTGTCAATGTATTATTTACAGGAAACACTTAAAACCTAAAAGATTCAGTAAAATAAAAGACTGATAGTCTATTATGTATCAGATGTGACAAAAATAGAGGGATAACAATCATAATTAATATAAAGCAATTGCAAAATAGACGGTTAAACATATGGGGAAACTTGGTGAAATGTAAAATAAACAAATGAATATACTTTAATGTATTTGTAATGAATAAAATAACATCCAAATACATGAAGGAAAAGATAAGTGACTTAAAAAGTAATTGACCAAAAAAATGGCAAATTTCAATAGACCCTTCTCGAAGCTAGATAATTCTAAACAAAAAATATGCAAAACACTGCATTGAGGACATGAAAAGTTAGGCATGCTAGACCTCTGGTAATTACTGAATATTATTAGAAAGGAATATATATATATTCGACAATTGTGCATGTCAATTTTACAACAGAAAACAAACCATATATTAGGGCATATGGACCTCATAAGCAAATGCAGAAAACTAATATAAAAAATATCTTTATTGACCACAATACACAAACTCAACTGAGAAATAAGTGGTAAGTTTAGAGGTTAAGAGGTAGGGTAATACCCAGGAGGGAATAGTCACAAGTGAAGCCAACTTCTCAATCTTAAAGAGGAGGTTAAAAAGAAGAAAAAAGAACTAGAATCTAAGGAAATGACTAAGAAATGGTTGAATAAATAGTGATGAATAAGGAATTACAAAAGTGATGATTACTATGATACTGTATAATATGGAATGATGCAGACTGAAGTGAGCAAAAGGACTCAGGAGAACAATTTAAATGAGGACAATATCTTAAACAGTAACAACTTTGAATGTCCTAAGAACCCTGAGCAACAGTGATCAACTATGTTTTCAGAAGATCTATAATGAAATATGTTACCTCCTGACACAATGTGTAGAAGGAAACATAATTTTTTGGAAGTGACTGTTGTGTAGATGAGTTTTGCTTAGGTTGTAGAAAAGGGAGAGCTGTCAAACACTGATGCAAAAGAAATAGTCATTGAAACAATTTTTAAAACACACAGAAGGAAGTTCAGAAAGAAGTATAGAAACACATTTGCAAAATAATATATTCATTTGTTATAAACTAGAAGTATTAAGAAGTAGGAAACAGAAATCCACGTTTTTTACATATAATCCTTTTGTATCAGTGCCCTTTTCGGGGTATTTAAGTTCAAAATTTGAAAAAGAAACAAAGGTGATTAAAAAAAAAAACATTTTAAGGGGGCAGCTGGGTAGCTCAGTAGGTTGAAAGCCAGGCCTAGAGATGGGAAGTCAAATCTGGCCTTAGACACTTCCCAGAGCTGTGACCTTGGGCAAGTCACTTGACCCCCCATTGCCAGCCCTTACCACTCTTCTGATTGGTTCCTAGATGGAAAATAAGGGTTAAAAAAATTTTTAATAAAAACATTTAAAATATTAATAAAATTTATTTTTAAAAGATTAAAATAATAACATTAACATAATGATTACCCTTTTACATCTGATGTATACTGGTTGGGTAATGCTGGACAAGACACTCAACCTCTCATTGCTCTTGACCAAATACTACCTATAGACCAAATTCTGTCATTATATGTTTAAATAAAAACTATTGCATTTTAAATGTAAAAGCCATTCTCATTTCACTGGCCATACAAAAACAGGCCAGAAGTCGATTTGACTCTAGCTTTTGACCCTTGCCCAAATTTGACCCATTGACCATATCTTTGCTCTAGAAAACTCTAAGAATATAAATTGAAGAGAAAATGACCTGCACTGCTAGCATTTCCTCACAGAGGAGTTCCACCTAGTCAGGAGGTAGATAACATACTTCATTATAGATCTTCTGGAAACACAATTGATCATTGCATTAATCAAGGTTTTTAAGACTTCCAAAGTTGTTATACTTTAGCTGGAAGAATTTATATATATATATATTTGAATATCATCCTAAACAGCTTACTGCCACACCCTCCATCTATGTATACTTCTTCCAACTACTGTGATAATCATAAAAACTCCTTAAGAGTTAACAGACATCATCTTTCCATATAGGACTATAAACATTTTGATCTTGATCTTTTCTTCAGTAATGCTCTAAAATCTTCAATTTTATTAAATGATCATACTTTCCCCTGAAAGAATATAGTCAGTTTGGATGGTTAGGTGATTCTTGGTTATAAATTTTGTCTTCCAGAATATCATATTCCAAGCCTTCCTGTTCTTCAATATGGAAGCAGCCAGATCTTGTGTAATCCTGAGGGGCTACATGATATATAAATTGTTTCTTTCTAACTGCCTGCAGTATTTTACTCTTGACTTTGGAGATTTTGAACTAGGCTATAACATTCCCGGGAGTTGCCATTTGAGGATTTATTTTAGGACATAATTTGTGGATTCTTTCCATTTCTATTTTACCCACTTATTCCAGAACATCAGGCAAGTTTTCTTGGATACTTTCTTATAATATGGTATCTAGGCTTTCTTTTTTATTATGATTTTCAGGTAGTCCAATAATTATTAAATTGTCTCTCCTGGATATATTTTCCAGGTCGTTTTTTTTTCCAATGAGATATTTCATATTTTCTCCTATTTTAAAATTTTTGTTTTATTGTTTCTTGATGTCTTGTGAATTCATTTGCTTCTATTCACCCAGCTCTAATTTTTAAAGACTTAATTTCTTCCATGTCCTTTTGATCCTCCTTTTCCTGTTGGCCCATTTTACTTTTCATGGAACTCTTTCTTCATTGCATTTTTGGGCCTCTTTGTCCAGTTGATTAATTTTGCTTTTTAAGCTATTATTTTCTTTTTGCATTACTTTTATTTCTTTTCCCCATTTCTCTTCCATTTGTCTTATTTGATTTTTTAAATTCTTTTTTCAGTTTTTCCAGTGCCTCTGACCAATTTCTATTTCCCTTTGAAGTTTTGCATTTGGTTGCTTGGATTTCACTGTCCTCAACTGACTCTATGCTTTGCTCTTTGTCTATTTTCTAGTGTTAAATGTTTTTTTCCTGTTTTCTCATTTTCCAAGCCTTTTTTTTTTTTTGCCTGTCATCCAGGAATTCTGGAAACTCTTTGCTAATTCTGTCTCTTCTGCAGATGGATTACAGAACTGGGCTCTCGCAACTATTTTGCCCTGGAGCAAAGGACCTTACCATAGCACAGGCTTAAAAAGGCTAAGCATTAAGTACTTCAGAGATTCATTGAGGGGCTGGTTCCAGGGCTTCAAGGGGTGGGTTTGAGGTGTGGGGTGTTCTTTTGTAGGTGTAGGATCGTGTAGTTGGCCTATATCTAGGTTTGGAACCTGGTGCAGTGGGGTGGGGGGGGAGGGAGGGTTGATTGGCTAGCACAACTTCATGTGCAGTTTTGCTTCTAGTACCCCCTCCTTTTCCTGTGAAACTTATCTTTCTGCCTATTTTTCAAGATGTTTTCAGCAGAAGAGCCCCCTCCCCCCATTCTGTCTTTCTATTGGATTTTGACTCCTGTTGTTCTGAGGCACTTTTTAAAGGTTGTTTTAGAAGAATTGTAAGAGTGGTTTCAGCTTTCACTGCTACTGAGCTGCCATCTTTGTTCTTCTCCAGCTGGAAGAATTTAGCTGAAATACTGAATACTAACATTGTAAATCAGGTAATTTAACTCTTCATCACCCTATTAACTATTACAGATGAGTTTTTGTTTATATATATATACACACACACACCATTTTATACTGATAGAGGAAGTTTCCATATAAAAGCAAATTTCTTTCACAAACCCATTTTGACTTCACTTAAATCTTCAATTCTCAGGTCCAACAATCTAATGCTGAGGGATCTGGCATCATCTACATTAAGTAAGCCAGAAAAGAAGTTCTACGTTTTGTGGGTCTTTGCCAAGAGTATCTGTTTAGCAGTATTCTAGACTCCAGAAAGATGAAAAATTAGCAGAAATGTCATGAAATGATCTTATTTTGACAGAAATGATCCGAGAAAAGACCTATGTGAACTGATGCAGATCATACACAAAAAATGATCAATTGTGATAGACTTTGCTACTAACAGCAGTACAACAATCCAAGACAATTTTGAGAACTAATAAAAAAAAGAATGCTATCCACCTCCAGAGAAAGAACTATTGGAGTAGAAATGCAGATGAAAAAATATGATTTAACACTTTTTATTTGGGGGGGTTGGTTCCATAAGATTATTTGCTTACAAAAATGAATAATATAGAAATATGTTTTATGTGATAATACATATATAACCCAGTTTGATTTGCTTGTCAGCTCCAAAAGGAGAAGAGGTGAGAGACAGACTATGGATCATATGAATTTGGAAAACTTATGTGGAAATTTGCTACTGAAATAAAAAATTATTAATAATAATGAACTCCAAGAAAATGCTTAATCTAAGACTAGAAGCCGAAATAATTAAAATGAAAGTTCATTAGAGTGTCATAATAAATAGTATTGTTGGATAGTATGAGATATGCTAGGATGAATATTTCATTGTTTTACAAAGATAAAATTATCGAGATTAAAGGATTGTTGTAAAGTCTGTCACCAAACTGTAATATGGGAGTGTCGAATGGCTTGAAGGGAGACAGACTGGATATTTCTAGGTTATTTACCTCCCCCCACTCTTCTCCAAGGGAAACTTTAATTCCTTCTCAGAAGGGGGCAACAGGGTGGACTTCCAGGTAAACATGGCAGCAGTCTAGACACAGGCCTCTTCTTCTTCCCACCACCTACCAATACAGACTACCTCAAAAAAGCAAAAAATATCCAAATTCATAGGAACAAAGGGTCTCTACAGTAGGGCACAGCACCGAAGGTACATGGGATTTGGGCATTTCCACACCATAAGGGGGTGGAAAAACTCCCACCAAAACATGAGCTGATCCACCTTCTCCCACCACACCTACAGAGCCAGAGCCAGAGCCAGTGCATGCTAGAATAAGTGAGTGAGCAAGGGGCACCTCTAGAGTGAGTAAGGGGCACCTCTGGGTCCTTGGCAGCTGACTGAGACCACTGAGGACCTATCCCAGAGAGCAGCTACATCTGAGGCCCCAGCAGGCTGAGGAATGCAGATCATGGGCGCCCATGCAGGGAGATAGCACAGAGAGGGGCAGCAAACAGCAGAAGCTGCAGAGACTCCAGAGCTGGCCTTAGCCAAAATCCTTGCTCCTTAGCTCCATACACAGAGAGCCTACCCATCTCACTCAGATTTTTGACTGAAAGGGGATCAGTCCCCCTAATCCCTGCCGTAATAAGCTTCCCTTTCTGCTTCCTCCCTTTTTGTTCCCTCCCCCTCTCAAAAAATCATATTCACTATTATAGTAATTAGAGGAATCATTCACAGGAAGAGTGAGGTAATGAGTGCTATAAGATATGCAAAGAAAGAAGAAGGGAGGGGGGAATCTAAGATGGCACTAAGAGATACTTGAAGAAATAAAATAAATAGGATAATCTATGAGAGGCACATGGGAAGGGGAGGGGAAGAATACTATTATAAGGAGAGGAAGAAAGTGCTAATAGGTAATACTTAAACCTTACTCTCAGTGAAATCAATTCTGAGAAGAAAGAACATCTAGATCCATTGGGGTATTGAATTCTATCTTACCCTACACAGAAAGTAAGAAGGGAAAACTAAGGGGGTAGGGGGCCAGGGAATACAAAAAGAAAGGGAAAGTGAGGGGGAGGGAACAAAAAGGGAGGAAGCAGAAAGGGAAGCTTATTACGGCAGGGATTAGGGGGACTGATTAAAAGCAAACCAATGGTTTCAAAGGTTATAGCAAAAGAAGAAAGTACAGAACTAGGAGAAGATATCAAAATGGTGGGGAATACACATGTGGCAATCATAACTTTGAATGTGAATGGGATGAACTCACCCATAAAATGTAAGTGAATAGCAGAGTGGATTAGAATCCAAAACCCTACCACATGCTGTCTGCAGGGAACACACATGAGGAAGGTAGATACACATAGGGTGAAAGTAAGAGGATGGAGCCAAATCTAATGAGCATCAACTGATAAAAAGAAGGCAGGAGTCACCATCATGACATCTGACAAAGCCAAAGTAAAAATAGATCTTATTAAAATGGATAGGGAAGGTAACTACATCCTGATAAAAGGCAGTTTAGACGATGAGGAAATATCACTAATCAACATGTATGCACCAAATGGTATAGCATTCAAATTTTTTTTTTAATTTTATAGTATTTTATTTGATCATTTCCATGCATTTTTCATTAAAGACAAAGATCATTTTCTTTTCCTCCCTCCAACCCCCCGTGGCCGACGTGTGATTCCACTGGTATCATATGTGTTCTTGACTTGAACCCATTGCCATGTTGTTAGTATTTGCATCAGAGTGTTCGCTCCGAGTCTTTCCTCTGTCATGTCCCCTCAGCCATTGTAGTCAGGCAGTAGCATTCAAATTTCTAAAGGAGAAACTAGTGGAGTTGAAGGAGGAAATAGATAGTAAAACTATACTAATGGGAGACCTGAACTTAACACTATCAAATTTTGATAAATCAAATAAAAAAATAAATAAGAAAGAGGTAAGAGAAAAGAAATCTTACAAAGGTAAAAGAAATCTTAGAAAAATTAGTGTTAATAGATATATGGAGAAAAATAAATAGGGACAAGAAGGAATAAACCTTTTCAGCAGCACATAGTACATTCACAAAGACTGACCATGTACTAGGGCATAAAAACATGGGAAACATGCAGAAAAGCAGAAATAATAAATGCAACCTTTTCAGATCATAATGCAATAAAATAATTATTAGTAAGGGTACATGGAGAGCCAAATCAAAAATTAATTGGAAATTAAATAATATGATTCTCCATAATCGGTTAGTTAGAGAACAAATCATAGAAACAATTAATTTCATTGAAGAAAATGACAATGATGAGACATCCTTTCAAAATCTATGGGATGCAGCCAAAGTATTCGGGGAAATTTATATCTTGAGTTCATATATTAACAAATTAAGAAGGGCAGAGGTCAATGAATTGGACATTCAAATCAAAAAACTTGAAAGTGAACAAATCAAAAATCCCCAGATGAAAACTAAATTAGAGATTTTAAAAATTAAGGGAGAAATTAATAAAATTGAAAGTGAAAGAACTATTGAACTAATAAATAAGATCAGAAGCTGGTATTTTGAAAAAAACAAACAAAATGGACAAAGTAGTGGTCACTCTAATAAACAAAAAAGGAAAGAAAACCAAATTAACAGTATCATAAATGAAAAGAGAGACATCACCTCCAATGAAGAGGAAATTAAGCCAATCATTAAAAACTATTTTGCCCAATTATATGGCAATAAATATGCCAATCTAGGTGATATGTGTGAATATTTACAAAAATATAAATTGCCTAGATTAACAGAAGAAGAAATAGAATTCTTAAACAATCCTATATCAGAAAAAGAAATTGAACAAGCCATCAAAGAACTCCCTAAGAAAAAAATCACCAGGGCCTGATTTCATGAGTGAATTCTATCATTCAAAGAACAACTAATCCCAATATTATACAAACTGTTTGACAAAATAAGCAAAGAGGGAGTTCAACCAAATTCATTTTATGACACAAATATGGTACTGATTCCAAAGCGAGGCAGGTCAAAAACAGAGAAAGAAAACTACAGACCAATCTCCTTAATGGATATAGATGCAAAAATCTTAAATAGGATACTAGCAAAAAGGCTCCAGGAAGTGATCATGAGGGTTATTCATTATGATCAGATGGGATTTATACCCGGAATGTAAGGATGGTTCAATATTAGGAAAAATTAGGAAATCCACATAATTGACCATATCAACAAGCAAATCAACAAAAATCACACGATTATCTCAATACACACAGAAAAAGCCTTTGATAAAATACAACACCCATTCCTATTAAAAACACTAGAAAGCATAGGAATAGAAGGGTTGTTCCTAAAAATAATAAACAGTATATATCTAAAACCATCAGCTAATATCATCTGCAATGGGGATAAACTAGATGCATTCCCAATAAGATCAGGAGTGAAACAAAGATGCCCATTATCACCTCTATTATTTAACATTGTACTAGAAACACTAGCAGTAGCAATTAGAGAAGAAAAAGAAATTGAAGGTATTAAAATTGGCAATGAGGAGACCAAGTTATCACTCTTTGCAGATAATATAATGGTCTACTTAAAGAAGCCCAGAGAATCAACCAAAAAGCTAGTGGAAATAATGAACAACTTTAGCAAAGTTGCAGTATACAAAATAAACGCACATAAATCATCAGCATTCCTATATATCTCCAACACATCTCAGTAGCAAGATTTAGAAAGAGAAATTCCATTTAAAATCACCTTAGACAATATAAAATACTTAGAAATGTATTTGCCAAGATAAACACAAGAATTATACAAGCACAACTACAAAACACTCTCCACACAATTAAAACTAGATCTAAGCAATTGGAAAAACATTAATTGCTCATGGGGAGGATGAGCTAACATAATAAAAATGACCATCCTACCCAAATTAATTTACTTATTTAGTGCCCTACCCATCAAACTACCAAAAAACTTTTACTGAATTAGAAAAAAAACCATAAAGTTCATTTGGAAGAATAAAAGATCAAGGATATCCAGGAAAATCATGGGGAAAAAATGTGAAGGAAGGTGGCCTTGCAGTATCAGATCTCAAACTATACTATAAAGTAGTGGTCATCAAAACAATCTGGTACTGGCTAAGAGACAGAAAGGAGGATTAGTGGAATAGACTTGGGGTAAGTGACCTCAGCAAGACAGTCTATGATAAGCCCAAGGATCCCAGATTTTGGGACCAAAACCCACTACTTGATAAAAACTGCTGGGAAAATTGGAAGACAGTATGGGAGAGATGAGGTTTGGATCAACACCTCACAGCCTACACCAAGATGAACTCAGAATGGGTGAATGACTTGAACATAAAGAAGGAAACTATAAGTAAATTGAGTGAACACAGAATACTATACATGTCATATCTTTGGGAAAGGAAAGATTTAAAAACCAAGCAAGAGTTAGAAAAAAATCACAAAATGTAAAATAAATAATTTTGATTACATCAAATTAAAAAGGTTTTGTAAAAACAAAACCAATGTAACCAAAATTAGAAGGGAAGTAACAAATTGGGAAACAATCTTCATAACAAAAACCTCTGGCAAAGGTCTAATTACTCAAATTTACAAAGAGCTAAATCAATTGTACAAAAAAAATCATGCCATTCTCCAATTGCTAAAAGGTCAAGGGACATGAATAGTTTTCAGTTAAAGAAACCAAAACTATTAACAAGCACATGAAAAAGTGTTCTAAATCTCTTATAATCAGAGAGATGCAAATCAAAACAACTCTGAGGTACCACCTCACACCTAGCAGATCGGCCAACATGACAGCAATGGAAAGTAATTAATGCTGGAGGGAATGTGGCAAAGTAGGGATATTAATTCATTGCTGGTGGAGTTGTGAATTGATGCAACCATTCTGGAGGGCAAATATCGCCCAAAGGGCAATAAAAGACTGTCTGCCCTTTGATCCAGCCATAGCACTGCTGAGTTTGTACCCCAAAGAGATAATAAGGAAAAAGACTTGTACAAGAATATTCATAGTTGTGCTCTTTGTGGTGGCAAAAAATTGGAAAATGAGGGGATGCCCTTCAATTGGAGAATGGCTGAACAAATTGTGGTATATGTTGGTGATGGAATACTATTGTGCTCAAAGGAATCAATGATGAACTGGAGGGATTCCATGTGAACTGGAACGACCTCCAGGAATTGATGCAGAGTGAAAGGACCAGAACCAGGAGAACATTGTACACAGAGACTGACACACTGTGGTGCAATCTAATGTAATGGACTTCTCCATTAGTGGCAATGCAGTGATCCTGAATAACCCTGAGGGATCTATGAGAAAGAACACTATCCATATTCAGAGGAAAAACTGTGGGAGTAGAAACACCGAAGAAAAACAACTGCTTGACTACATGAGTTGGGGGGATATGGCTGGGGATAGAGTCTAAATGAACATCCTAGTGCAAACATCAACAACATGGAAAAAGGTTTTGATCAAGGACACATGTAATACCCAGTGGAATTGCATGTGGGCTATGGGGAAGGGTGGGGGAGGGGAGGGAGGGATATAATATGATTTTTGTAACCAAGGAATAATGTTCTAAATTGACTAAATAAAATAAGAAAAAAAAAGAAAGGAGGCAACAGGGTTGGAGTCATAAGTATGACCATTCTGACCACCTTAATGAAAGGAGTTACTTGGCTAGAATTATATCTATCTGCTCCCTTAAATATTAATTGTCTAAGGATTATGATTTTCAGGTTCAAGCCAATTTCTGATACATATTTCTTTAATGTGGAAAGGAAGTTCTGTATATCTAAAGCTTTACCCTTTCCTCATCATATACCAGTTCCATAATGAACATACTTAGCAAAGGGACTCATTTATCCAAAATAAGTATCAAACAGAAATTAGAGAAAGTGTACACAGGAGGATATATACTGGACAATACAATGGAAGCTAGGTAACCCAGCTGAACCCAGAAAGAGAGTCCTAGATATCACCTAAGGGGAAGTTCCCGAAAGTCTCTAGTGTAGCAAGGTGTGTATAGGGATATGATGGAAAATTCCAGTTCCTCTCATGTCAACTTTTTCCCATAGTTGTTCCCATAGTTCCCATTAGCAACCTATTGTAAGGTTGGCATCATTCATCATCTCTCATGAAGCTAGAAGTACCCAAGCCCAAAGAGACTTGAAGAGACTCTTGACTAAGTGGACTGAAGAGCTCTCCTCTCTTTCACTCTTCCAACTCCACTATAATCCTTACCAGGCCCAAGAGATATCCACCAATGAGGAGAGTCCCATACCATGGACTCGGAGTCTAGGGTTACAGAATGCAAGGATGTTTGTCATGGTTTTAATAGACAGATTGAGAAAGATAAATATCTCATGCTCAGGCAGGTGGTTATGTTTTGTGCCCAATATAACTTCTTCAATTATTTAGATATAAAGTGAATCTGAGAACACTCCAGATGGAGACTGAATCTATTGTCTCCAAACCTAAAAAACATCTATAATATCAATTACACCATCTGTTGGTTATAAAAGCACAGTCTATTATTCTTTGGTTCTTTTTTATTTTATTTTTTTAAACATTATTTTATTTGGTCATTTCCAAACATTATTAATTGGAAACAAAGATCATTTGCTTTATGGTTCTAATGCTATTTTAAAAATTGAAAAAAAAATTAAAATAAAAAATAAAAAAATTGAAGAGTGATATTTGGTGGTCTCCCTAGTTTATTGAAGGACTTTAATATGGAACATATTCCAACAGAAGGGGGGAATAATAACACTAATATTCAACTTATATTCTCATTGAAAAAAAAAGGACAGTTGTGGGGACTCATTTATAAGTAAACTAAAATGCTGAATATGCTTTCTTTCAAATATCTCTGGAATAAGAAGAAAATACAACATTATCCAAAAATTTTTAATGGTCCAAAATGGAGAAATAAAGTCTTTTGTCACATTTTAAAGACATCTCTTCAGTCTAATTTGTTGGGTTCCATTCCACTTCCATATTTTCTGCTTTAAGATATTTTCCTTCTGTTCACAATTTATTTTGCTGTTATTAGATAATCTGTTATTTATGTAGGAAAGGATTTCTAGCAGGGCATAGCAATGCAGGCTGGTAGCCTGGAATCATGCAAGATCAAGATTCCACAGAGCTTGGCTGGGTCAGGATTCTAGGGCAGTTGGAAAGTCTTTTTTCCTCCCAAGTTAGTCAGACTGGAAGGTGTGCCTAGTGGTCTCCCTGAAGAAAACCAATTGAGGAGCTGCCAAGAATTTGGATTACCAAGTAAGGTTGAGTGAGTGTTCCCCTTCACATTGTTGGACATTGTGAATGGTGAGAACCTTCTCCCTTTTTGGACATTTTGAGGACACTACATCTTGAGTCTGCTGTCTGACCCAGCCATTTGGAGTTTGTGGGAATCTGGCCCTGTGGACATTACTAACCTCTTGTAGTTTAGTTTTAGTTAAGATTCAGGTTGGGGATATAGACTCTAAATAAACATCCTAGTGTATACAACAACATGGAAATAGGTTCTGATCAAGGACACAAGTAATACCCAGTGAAATTGCACATTGGCAGCAGGAAGACTGGGTGGAGGGGAGGGAGGGAAATAATGTGATTATTGTAACCAAGGAATAATGTTGTAAATTGACTAAATAAATTTATTCAAATGGGAAAAAAGTTAAGATTTATTTAGGTTTAATATCTGGATGAGTTGATAGAAGTAGTATTTCCCTAAATTCCCTTCCAAATCCCTTTATCCTTTTATTTTTAATAATTATAATAATATTATTGATTTTATTAGTGTTCTCTTCTGTTACCCTTTCCTGAAACTTTTCCCCAAAACCTTCTCTATAACAGTTTTTACTATAACAGTTATTAGAAAGCAGGGAATGACTTGCACATGAAAAGACTCTATGCAATGAATTTCGCATGTCAGATTCCTGAAAAGTCTTCATATTTTCTTCTGGACAAGGTCATTTAATTTCCTTTAAAAAAAGGTGTGGGGGGGGGGCAAGATGGCAGAGTGATCCAGAGCATCTCTTTGCCACTATGAGAATCCTCTCTGACCAAGATTAAAATATCACCACAAAATGAATACAGGAGTGAAGGAACCAACAAGGAGACAGAATGAATCAACTTCCAAGAAAGAAAAAACCCCAAAAAGGTGGGCAAAGAACACCTGGGGCACGGGAAGGGGGGGGGGAGAGGAGAGCAGATCCAGCAAGAAGCTGTAGCAAGGAGGGAAGAGCAAGCTACATCTCAACACCCCACAACTGCTCTCCAATGTTCAGGAATCTATGCCCAAGCCAACATCCAGATCCTGAGCTACTGCCTAGGTAAATAGTGGTACAAGCTAATTCATACTCCTTGAAATGTCAAACTCATGGAGAAGTCCAGAGCCCCAGCCCAGGGAATTCTAGTATGGGCTTGAGATAAGGAGTTAGTTCACACTTTGGGGTGGCTGATAGTACTAAGTACTAAGTACTGATCTTTTTGCCTAAAGCTCAGGGCAGAACTCCAAGACAGGAAAATTAAGGGTATGCCTGATAGGATGAAGTACACAGCCCCTGACCTGATCAAGATCAGAGTGAGATCAAAAGTTTACACCTAATCCTGAGGCAAGTATTTAAGTTATTAGCATCTCAAGGGTCAATTGAATCATCAGGGGGAAGGGGCTCTCAGAGCCACAGTAGTAAGATCTTTACTGAAAGACATACTTCCTAGGTATGGCATTCCTGATACCATAGACTCGGAGAGGGGGTTGCATTTCACTGCTCAGATTTTGCAAGAAATATATAAGGATATGGGTATTAAAAGCAGTTTCCATGATGTCTATAGGCCACAGAGTTCAGGCAAAGTTGAAAGAATGAATAAAGAATTAAAAACATTAATAGGAAAACTCTGTTCAGAAATACACTTGAAATGGACAGATGTTATTCCTCTTGCATTATTTCAACTAAGAACAAGACCCAGAAGTGACTTGCATGTAACCCCTTCGAAATATTATATGGTCAACCATTATGGCATGGTAGGACTGCAAAACCATCATATTTGTCTATGCTAAAAGGGGAATGTTTTACTTCATGAATACCTAGTTGAAATACAAAACAGACTGGAAAAATTAAGGGAGCTAGGATTACTAGTACAGAAAATACCAGTGGATTTTTCGTTCCATAAAATAAAACAGGGAGATAGAGTACATGTCAAGAATTTTAATAGAGAATCACCTACAAAACCAAGATGGATAGGTCCTTTAGACGTTATTGTGATTACTCCTACATAGATTAAAGTATGTGGGAAAGATCAATGGTATCCTGCTTCACATGTAAAACTACATTATGCCCATAACATTACCAGCAATGTAAAAAAAAAAAGTAACAACTTCAAGAAAATGCATAAGGAAAATCTGAAGTATTTCCAAAAGCCCTAGTAATGTTTAACAATTGTCCCTATAAATGGAAAGCTATACATGAGAAAATAAGAACGAATATTAAAGCACTGCATATAATAACACAAATGAAAGGCACCAGAGCACAAGTTACAACAGAAATAGGCACTGCAAAAGCAGTGATGAGATAGCCCCATATATGAAGATGAAAGCTTCAATGAAAAATTGTCTCTGCCTACAACAGTGAAAATGAAACAGTTACTTTATTAAGAAAACACATCTCTGCAAAACACATTATATTGTGTATCCTTCTTTCCACACTTAGAAGAATATTAAAGAACCATAGGCTAAAGGAAAATTCTATTTCCAAGTAAAGATCAGAAGTCAAGATAATCTCTTAATATGAACATCTTAAAGAAACAACTCTACATAAAATGAAACCCCTTGTGAAATTAAATATCAAATAATATAAAACAATATCATATTTCAGAATCATATATCTTAACATTTTTATACAGTACAACATACTACATACACCCACACATGAAGATTATCATATGGAAAATCATACTTCCACACATGAAGAACCAACTCATGAACACTGGCAGGCACGCATGAAGATTTCAAACTTACTACCATGCACAAGTAAGCCAAAAATTAATCTTACCTACATGCATATGAAGAGCTTACACACATGCATGCTCATATATGTTAAAGAACATGGGCCTTCAAACAAGGTGAGATGACAGACCACGTGTGTATGCTGCACAGATGATAAACTAAAGACATATATGTTTCTGTAATCAACACCAAAGACATGGCAAGTCTGAAATCTTGAACTGATGGTGATGAGGTCATGTAAGAATATGTCGTACATAGTAACTTTACATACAGGTACACGCACATATCTACAACAACACATAAGCACAATGTGGAAAGGAATCTCATGGACTGGGTGAGCATATAACACATTTCAGGTACAACACACACAGTTCATTCCGAGATCCTTGTGACCTGAGGAAAGTTCAAACAGACAAAGGGAATTCTCTTATCTGCAAGAATCTGCACAGAAATCACATACAAACTTGCATCATAATTGTACATATGTAAAACCCGTATAGACAAAATGACGTACATTTGTAAATACTAATTGAATTAGCATTCTGACATTATAAGGTTAAGTTACTGACATTCTAACTACTAACACTCAGGGAAAGATTTAGGGAAGTTATTCAAAATTCCAGCTGAATTAGGACAGATGAATAGCATATTTACTATAAGTTAAGCTATATAATCATGTTAGAACACTTGTGGTTTATAAAACTTTTGACTTAGAACAAACTAGAGTCATTAGGATATAAGGAAAGCACATTGTTCAAGTTACTGTTTAAAATGTTTGCATTGGCTATAATTGTGTTTAAAACCATATTTCTGGAGTGCATCTCTCTGACCTATCCCACTTTCCTTAAACCCAAACTTTAGAATAGAATTAGATAGCCAGAACAGTGAAAACAGGCTAGGATTCTTTAGTTTGGGGGTAGTGGAATATTTTAAAATAACAGTTTCAGAGCTTAGAGAGTTAGGAATTCTTCATGGTAAAATAAAAAGGTAAGTAAATGACTGATGCAAAATCACTGGTTGTAATTCTGCTCTAGTGGGGATTTGTGAAAAATGGGTTGCTACACTAGAGAGATATCGGCAAGCAAATGCAAGAGATGGAATTTAAAAGGAACCAGCGATCAACCAGAGAAGGCAGGAAGATTGCAATAGAATCTGATGAGAAGGCAGTTGGGAGAACCAGCAGCTGAACTGAGGAGCCTTCTTCCTGGCTGACTGGGAGGAAGGAGGCTGAGAGACAGGCTTGCTCTGGATTCCTGGCTACTCACTGACTTTATATTGAAAAGATTGGAGCTTAGCTCTGAAGAATCTTTTCAGTTTATCAACATAACTTTATATATATAACTTTATTTCCCCATAGGAGATTAGGGAGACCTTAACTTCCCTCTTCCCTTTCCCACCTTCCTTAATTCCCCTAAATTAAGAATAAAACCTCTTTCAGAAAAGAGTTACAGTGTGAAATTAGTCCTTTGAAACTTCTAATAACTTACCATATTGAGCTAGGGTTCCCAAATCCCCAGGGTGCGGGCCCTGGGTGGTGTGTGGCACTGGACTGAGCGATGGCCCAAACAATGGACCCTCTCCTACGCCTATTCCTGGTTGAGGACTTCCGTCTGTCTGACTGCCTTGGTAGTTCAGCGTTTCTTTTCAAGGTAACAGCCTCCACTTGCCCTTCTTTCTTTCTGGGTCCCCAGGGTGGACTGCTGACTCGGGATGGAGCTCCCATTGGACGAGCCGCCATTGCATGGCTACATTTAAAGATGTGCCCGTCTTCTGCCTCAGCTTCCAGTGTGTGCTCTGAGTATAATGGCTCATCATTTAGGGGAGGTTGGTTTGTGGAGGCTCTGAAGGGGAAGCTGCCAGCACACAGTAGGGCTTTTCCTGGTTGGGGAAGGATGCTGCCTTCCAGAGAGATGCTGCCAGAGCCCCGCCAGGAGTGAAGCCCTGAGAGTGGTGCCAAGATAAAAATATGGACCATGCAAGGCAGACAGGCCTGAGGGAAGCATGCTTTAATGCGTTTGGTCCTGTGTAGGCATTTCTCTACTGTATAGCCCGGCGCCTTCTCTAGAAATTAGTCTTCTGAACTGAGGCTTGACTTGAACCCAGGTCTTGCAGACTTCAGTGTCACCATTTACCACCCCGGGGCGCCGCTGGAGGTGTTTGAACCTTGTAGTGCAGTGTTCTCTCTAAAATAAAAGGGAACCGGCTCTCCAGCGGGAGTGGGGCGGGGCTGGGCTTAGAGCAAGACTAGCGAACTGGCTGTTTGCCTCGCCTTCCAGTTCTGTCACAGCTGAAGTCTCGGACTGGCCCCAGAAATGTTCGGGGGGGGAGGGGGGGGATCGTCCAATTGAAACCCGGCAGATGGGGGAGGGGAGGGGGGAGCAGCTCCTCCCTGAATTCGCGGCTCCTCTGCAGCTATCGCCCAACTCCTTCCTTGGGCTTGTCCGAAGGAGGGAGGTTTGGCCGGATCGTGGCAGTCTCGCCCGTCCGGGGAGAGATAAGGACATTTGGCGGTTGGGCTTATTTTCTCTCGCTTCCCGGTCTTCCACGTCCTCCCAGTGTTCCTGGCTCCTGGAAGCCAGGCGCAGCCCCTCCGCCTCGTTCTGGGCCGTCTTTGGCCCTCGGGGGCGCCACCCACTCCCTCTCCGATAGTATATAGCTTAGCGTTCAAGCTAAACAGCAGAACCCCCGGAGGGGGCGACCCCAAACTCCGACAGCCTCCCGTTCCCTAAAATGCTTAGCCCCGCCCCCCAGCGCCCCCCCCCCCCCCCCCCAGAAGCCAAGTCCTTTTTAAGGCTCTCCCACAAGGCTTCTTAGAGAGCCGGCGGGCCTTGCAGTCTTCCGCCAGCAGAGGGCGCAGCGCCCAGGCTTGTCTGTCCCGCTGGGTGGGAGGGGGAGCCCTCCATCCCTCCATCTCTCCCCCCTTCTTTTCCCGGGATATCTCCACCCCCACCCCCTCCGCGTCTCTTCTTCAGTGCTCAGATCCGGACGGCGCTGCGGCCAGGTCGCCGGAGTCGCGGTGCGGGCGCTGCCTGGGGGGGCGGCAGAGCTCGGGCGGCGGCGGCGGGCGCGTTGGTTGGCCTGGAAAGGAAGACTCGCGTCTCCCTGAACAGCCGACTCTGGGAGAAGCGGGAAAACAACAACAGCGACGACCCCCCAACGCCTGGCGGCGGCCCCCGAGAACACCCCAGGCGAGCCCGCCGCGGCCGTGCACCACGCAGCGGGGCGGCGGCGGGAAGAAAGCGCAGCCGGCGGCTTTTCATGGACAAACGGCTTCTCCCGCGTCCTGGCCGGCAGCCACAAAGCGGCTTCTGAGCGGACCGCAGGGACCGCCTGAGCAGCCCGAGTCCCCGAGAGCCGGGGCTAGCCGGGGAGACAAGGCGCCCCTTTGTGTGCCTGGAGGGAGGCGGGACCCGGACCTTCTGCTGGGCTGCGCTGGCAGGACGAGGAGGGGGTCCGGAGCGGAGGACGGCGCCTCCCGGCATGGCCCGCGCCTTGGAGCTCTTCCCTCAGCTGGCCGCTCTGGGCGCCGCGGCGTTCTTGGTGGCCTTCCCCCCACTCCTTCGGATGCCCGGGGCCGCAGGTAAGGAAGCCTCCGCCCTCCCCCGCGTGCGCTCCGGGTTCTCCCGGCGTCTGGCCCGCCCGTTTCCCTCCCTTTCTGCATCCCCGAGCGCTGATGCCCGACTCGGCGCTATAACGTTAGAGAGGTTGTGGTTCTCGCCCTGCTTGCGGCGGTTTGGTTTTTTACTACCCCGCCGCCCCCCCCCCCCCCCCAGTGAGATTTGGCTGGGGGGGGGGCGGGGGAAGGGGGCGTAGCGGTCCTCCCGAGAAGAGAGGAAGGAGGGCGCTGTTTCCCAGCTTCTTCTAAGAAACATGGCCGGCGCTCTTGTCAAAGAGGGAGTCTCCTCTTGATCCGCGCACTCTGGCCGTCCGGCTCTACCCACCGCGGGCTTGGAGCAGAGCTTTCTTGCCCCCTCTGCCCGGGCGCCCCCCTCCTCCCCCCCCCCCCCCCCGTGTTACTCGGAGAAGTGATTCTTTGAGGGGTTTTGCCAGACTCAGGCGGGAGGGCGGAGGGAGGAATTTGGGCTCCGGGCTCTGCTGGGCATTCCATGAAGTCTTGGGTTCGGGGGCTTCCCGTGTGGCGGAAATCTGAAGTCGGGGTCTGGATTCGAGTCCAGCCCGAGGGCGCGTCTCCTCGCTGCTTGAGTGAGCAGTGGAGGGGCGGAAGAGGCACCTTCCAGCTCCGGATCCCGATTCACTGGATCTCCTGAATGGAGGGAGGGCAGGAGGGATCCCCGCCGGCCTGTGTCCCTTCAGCCGAGTGAGGCCCGAACCCGCGTACTGTCGGGCTGCACTCCGTCCGTTTCTGGAGCGCCCTCCCCCACTCCCCCCGCCCGTCCTCGGGTCTCCCGAGTTCCCTGGGGGGCCGGAGCAGATCCGGCTCTCCGGTCCGGCCGAGGTCTGCGGGAAAAGACCGGCCACGTCTGCAGGTTTGGGGAGCTCAGGGCTGCCGGCGTGGATCTCCCAGCCGAACCGGCTTCCCTGGACCTTCGCTCAGAATCCCGGGGAGGGGAGTTACGGAAGCGCCCCTTTCGGGCCTCGGATCCGCCTGGGCCGTTTCCTTCGGCGGCTGGTTCCGAGGGACTCGCCGAGGCTTACTTCTCTTTAATGGGCGGAGCGACCAGGGTTGCCTCGGTCTCTCCCCGAGGACCCGAGGATGCTGCCGGCTGAGATGCAGATCTCTGTGTCCGGCTGAAAGGGGTTTTCCTGCCTTGGTGGGCCCTGTAATCCCCTTGGGGGCTCCTGGAAGGGCCAGATAGCCCGGCCCCTGCTGGTCAGCTCGGCTTAGGGCCCCCGTTTGGTGCGGGAGGAGGCACCCTCTGCTTGTATTCCCCCCTTCCCTCCCTGCCCGGCCCAGGTGGAGGCTTCCTTCCTTGTGGCCTCTTCAGGCCCTTGAACGGAGACTGGGCTTCGTTTTGGCCATGGGCAAGGCTACGGAATGCCCCCCCAGATGAGGGCAAGATGGAGGAGTTGGCTTTGCACCTTTTCCCCTGTGGCTTCCTAGAGCGCTTCTCCAAGGAGGGAGGGTCGCTCCCTGCCTGCCTTTCCTCCCACCGTTCATTCCTGAAAGTTCCTGAGCTGAGCCGGCTAACAGCTCCCCCCCCCCCCTCCTGGCCCAGCCCCTGACCAAGCAGGTTAGTAGAGACAGCGTCAGCCCAGAGAGACCCCTCCAAGAACACCCACCCAGCGGCTGACGTTATTTATGGACTTCAGTCAACGAAACACCATCAAAATGGAGACCCACCAACTGGGGCTTCCCAGCCCTTTGGGTGTCTAGTGGAGGGTCTTTGGCAGCTCGCAGTCTTCTTTGTGGCCGTCTCTGTGGGCCGTCCCCAGGACTTTGGCCACCTTGGCTGGCGGGAGAACTTCTTCATTGGCTTTCCATAGCTCCTAGCAGGAGCTCTTGGTCTTGTCAGCTTTCCTGGCCGGGCCTCTTGCTTGTGGGGAGAACTAACGTTGAAGCGTCCCAGATGCTTCAGGAACTTTCTGTAGAAGGAAAGCATGGATTTGTGGAGAACTGGCCACAGTCCGACTTCTTGGAGAACAACGTCCACAAGCTGTATTCAGCGGGTGACCCCTGTTTGAAGTGGAATGATGGGAAAAGAACTGGACAAAGGCTTTAAAGGACGTCCCTTCCCTTCTTCACCCCCAGCTCCCTGTTTGGCCCCCAATCAGAGTGTTGTATGTTACTTGTAACCACACAATGTCGTCATACACTCAGACTAGGTGACACCAACGTGCAGCCGGCTCACTCTTCTGAAATTCTGCTCTATTGCCAGCACCTCCTTTCCCGTCTGGCCAGCGGATCTAGGCACACTATATTCCAATGAAACTTAGGGGAGAAAAGCTGCTTTTAGGGGACATAGTCATAGAACTTGTACCGGCAAACCCATTATGTGCCATCTTCCGAGCAGGTCAAACAGATTCCTTGATTTAAAAAATTGTTCTAAGTGCCCTTATTTTCGGCATTACATTTTGACAATAACAACAACAAGAAGAAATGAACATTTGACAGTTTGTGAACCAGCTAATCTGGGTAGCTTAAAAAAATCCTTCAGGTGATTGGAGTGCCGGCAAATAAGGGAGAACTAGCAAGGATCCAATCATTTTATTGGAAATTGTAGAATAACGAAGATCCACTTCCTTCAGATGAACCGAGGCCTTTTGGCGGCATTTTATCTATTTTCTATTTTATCCATATTCGCAAGAAAGAATTTTGAGTTTAAGATAGAGTGGGATGTTTTTAAACATGAAAAATAAAATGTTTACATTAGGAATGTAGCATCATAAATCAAAACCTGGAAAAACTCCACAGAGTAAAGAATGGCCACTGTTTACAGAGCTCTGGAGTTTCATGAAAAGGCTTGTTTTAACATTTTATTGACTTCATTTTTAGTGGCAGAAAATTACACAAGGACATTTCAAATGACAACCCTACTTAGTCTCATTTTTGTACTTAAAAAACCCAAACCTGTCAGGGATTTGCAAGAAAATGGTTTTGTCACAAATTGGGTCTTTGTGGTTACCCGTAGAGGCACTGAATAGTTTCTGCATGCTTTTGGATGTTTAGAAAAATGCTTATTGGTTCTAGGGTAGCAGAGCGATTGGCTTACGTCACACCGCCAGGAAGTGTCTGAGGGCAGATTCGAACCTAGGATCTCCAGGCCTGGTTCTCAATCCACCAAGCTACCCAGCTGCCCCTGCTTTTGAATATTTTTAATAGAGAAATGTAATTTGAATGGCTCCTTTGTCCAAGATAAGATTTCTTCTCCAGGAAGGTTGTGAGGTCTTTGGGGGTCGGACAGTGATCTACGATTTTGCCCAGTGAGATTTCAGCAGCCTTTTTTGGTTATCGTCCAGCAGTCTTAAATGTGAATCAAATCATCTCTGCTGCTTGTAGCTTCTCTTTTCCTGTTCATGTGAGCGTATTTAGGGTTAGGGTTAGGGTTTCGCCCCCAGCCAGGATGTTAATGGCAGTTAACTGTGTCTTTTGCACGGAGAGTGATTGGATGACCAATGACAGCCCTGTAGACGGGGCATCCAAAAGACTTTCTGTTTACAAGAACTCCTGCTCCAAACCGTCCTCAAGTCAGTCGTTTATTGGCTGGGAGGATTTGGCTGTTGAGCCACTTTCTCTGCCTGGGATTCAGAACGGGGTCCTTGAAACCAGGCTCTGATGGGGAATGTCTGCACCCAGCGCTGGCTTGTTCCATGCTTGCGCACAGGGGCGGACCAGGCGCTCAGTATGCCTTTTAGTGGCTGGAAAGACTCCGCCGCTGGGGAAACGCAGGATTCCCTCCAGAGTGGACCCTCCCTTTCTACAAGGAGGCTGTCCCCGGGCTGTTAACCGCTGGGGAACACTTGCTGTAGCTCTTAGGGAGGACAGCTCCAAAGAGCAGCTGACTCCAGCCCCGGGGCTTTGCTGCTCTTCTGGAGGCCGCCTTCTTCCATGGCTGCTTTTTCATTGTTCTTTGGCCTTCAGGAGCCCAGATGGCACCGGAGCTCTGCAAAGACTGATTGTTCTTTGGTAACATTTGGTCTTGCTTTGAAGTCAAATTATGTTTATTAGAGCGTCTCAATATGGCATTGATCATCCTTCACAATACCTGCAGTCTGAGGACTTGTGTTCAAATCCTGCCTTGACTCTTTATTCTCTGTATGATTTTCAGAAAGTCATTTACACCGTCTGGGCCTTAGTTTCCCCATCTGCTAAATAATGTTGAGTTCGCGTGGCTTCGGAGGGCCTTCCAAGTTTGAAGTATTGCCCGGTGTAACGCTGGCAGTGTTCTTCGGGCCACTGTGCCATTTTTATCTTCAAATGCCAGTTGAATGGATGGATCCAACTCCTTGTGGTGGCTCCATTTGGCCTGCCTCCCTCCCTCCCTCCCTCCCTCCCTCCCTCCCTCCCTCCCTCCCTCCCTCCCTCCCTCCCTCCCTCCCTCCCTCCCTCCCTCCCTCCCTTCCTTCCTTCCTTCCTTCCTTCCTTCCTTCCTTCCTTCCTTCCTTCCTTCCTTCCTTCCTTCCTTCCTTCCTTCCTTCCTTCCTTCCTTCCTTCCTTCCTTCTTCCCTCCCTCCCTCCCTCCCTCCCTTCCTCCCTCCCTTCCTCCCTCCCTCCCCTCCCTGGTGCTCTGGGCCCCACTATCTATTTTGAGTGTAATCGGTTTAGAATCCCAGCAGAGCTGGTGCTGATGGTGGAGATAGTCACTGAGGAGTGATGGAGAACAAGTGGACTGACACTTAGTAACCCTTTCAGAAATGAAGGAATTGTGTTACTTTGTGCCTTATTGGGCATTCTACGTCTGCAGGAGGGAAGTGAAAGGGCAGAAACAAGTGGGCTGAAAGAAAGCTTGGCTTAATCTCTGCTCTAGCTGGTCCTTGCAGAAAAGGACACTTGATGCCTTTGCTTCCCTCAGCCTCACGGATCAGATGTTCCCTCCCGGTCTGAAGGACTTCTTTGGGGGGGGGGGCAGGAAAGGAGGGACTGTATACCCCGCAGTCCATGGAGCTCAGGCCGTCCCATTCCCCTTTTTTGGCCCAGGTGAGTGTCTGTACTTTGCTCCGCCTTCAGGGAGTCCTTCGTGATTGCTCCGAGAGGAAGGGCTCCTTTCTGAGTCCATGGCCTGGGTAACTGCGGGGTTTGTCCATGCCACAGTGCAGAAATGATGGCGGCCAAGACCCCCTGGGTTTCCGTTATGCTCTGGCATGGTTTTAGGCCTCTGAGAAAACCCCAGATGGAATTGGGGCTCTCCAAAGTCTTCACTGGGGAGGGATTCTTCTACCTAGTGCAGTCCTGTAGGTTCTTCAGGCCGGAAAAGTGAGAGAATCCTTTGTTTCCCTTTGATGCCACAAAAGTTGAACGAACCTTCTGAACTCGTCATGGATCCCCTGACAAAACAAACCGTTTAATGATAGGCAAACTCAACGGAATTTCAAGTTAAACTGCATTTAGAGGATTCACAGTCGGCTGGGCGGTCTTCAGAGGGGGACAGCTGATAGTTTTCCTCTGGCTTTTTGTCTGAAGAACCTGTAAGGCTCTCGAGTACATTTTTACCTCCTATGGCACATTCTCCACTCCGTCTCCCAGAATCCTTAGCTTTCTTCAAAGCTCAATTAGTTCCTGCATGAAATCTTTCCTGGTCTTCCCAGGTTCTCCACTTATGCTCCGCTGAATAGAAGGTTCCTTTAGGGCGGGGAAGTGTTTCATTCCTGCACTGGTTTCCCCAAGATGGAACTCAGCCTGACAATAAGAAGTACTTAATTGCTTAATAAAAGCAGGAAGTCTGGGGCTCATTGGATATAGGTGAGGGAGCTGGACGAGAAAGCGGGAATGCCAGAGCCAGGGCTGGGCTGGGTACTTGGGAGCAGGCGCCACTTGTGCTGGGAGGTGATCCGTCCTGCAGAGGTGGCCCAGAGCTTGGCTTCCTCTTCCCTTCCGGCAGGGGGAATCTGGGCTTCATTTGCATGGGGGGGCGGGGTTATTGCTGGATTGTTTACTCTGTGCTTCATTTGCATGTGGGGGGGCGGGGTTATTGCTGGATTGTTTACTCTGTGCTTCATTTGCATGGGGGGGCGGGGTTATTGCTGGATTGTTTACTCTCGTCCCCAAAGCCTCTAACCCGAGTTTGGAGGTGAAGCCAGAAGCCAGTACGCGAGTCTCGTCCTATAGGGGCCGAGTAGGAGCCAACAAGAGAGAAATCGGGCGAGCTGTTAATGGTAGTTTTCCGTCGTGTGTGTATGATGTGTGTATCGGTGTCACGCACATGCGTGCTTTTCTCCAGGTCGCTGATTGCAGCATGCGATAAAGCCTGACTACAATTGTACGTCCTCATCTTGCCACCTTCTTTACGGCTGTCTCTCCGTTCCCTCCTCTTGAGCTCTTCTGCAATCTCGGGATTGCTCATTTGTTCCCCAGTCGTGGCTGTGATTCGCTCTACACGATTTAGTTCTCCTTCTCCGGAAGAGGCTGAGTCCTTGCTGGAAGGGCAGAAGTCCGCCAACGTGCTCCGGGCGCGGATGGACATCGGCGCTTCCTTCCTAGATGTTGTTGCTGCTCCTTAGCCTTTTCCTGCATCTTCTCTCCGGGAAGCCCAGACTTCGCCCCATCTCGGGCCTCGTCAGGCTGTAGAAAGTTCCTCTGAGCCGGATACATTCTTTTCATCCTCGTCTCTGTGTCTCCAGTTCCGGAATAGTGACAGCTTCCTAGTGGGGACCAAATGAAAACAGTTCAGCAAATAAAGACGTTTCTCCATAAGCTTTTGTTTGTCCCCCCACAGATCCCTCACCGATCCCCACCTAAGACACTCTGTCTCTGTCTCACATATACATGCACACACACACGCACACACAATGCACTCATGCATATGCACGCAATGTACACACATACACATGTACACACACAATGCACACATCACACATGCATGCACATGCACACAATACAATGCATACACACATACACACGCACACATGCACAGTGCACACACACATGCACACACGCACACATATACACAATACACACAATGCACGCATACGCATGCAACACACACGTGCGCACACAACGCACACACATCACACATGCACACACATTCAATGCACACACATACACATGTCACACATGCACATGTACACATGCACACACTCACACAGGTACAATGCGCACAAACACACATACACACGCACACACATGCACTGCACACGCAGCACACACATGCACACACATCTCTTGCACGCCAGAGGAAAATCACTTCCTAGCACATTTGCCCGAGTTGCCAGCGCACACGGTTCTTCCAGCCTTCTGGGAGCACTGCGCTTCTGAGGAGACCATAAGTGATCCTGGAATGATGCTGACGCTAGAGCTTTGCATCCTGGCTCTCCGGAAGCCGCAGGGAGGAGGAGGGGCGCTGTTCCCTTTGCCCAGTGTGCATGACCCCCAGCACACACAGGGAGCTCGTGCCACAGCCCAGCCTGCCTTTGAGGGAAATCACTTGCTGCCTCCACAGAAGGGGGCGGCTCAGAGATGGGAGGTGTTTCATCGCGTCTGGGTGGGACACGGGGGGTTTGCGAGGAATCTTGTCCCAATCTGCGTCTTTTCTTCTTACTCCGGCGCGTCCAGTTGCTCTCCCGGGCAGAGAGTGGTGGGCGGAGGACACGGTCGGAGAGACGTGGGAGAAGCTGCCGTTGAAAGGGTGTTGGCAGATTCAGTCTAGATATTCCTCTGTTTACAGGGGTCCCATGTTCATGTAAGCATGTATGCAGAACGCGTGTCGGTGGGCCGGAAGGCTTTTAAAGTGGCACAAGTCAAGGGGGTTGAGTTTTATTCATTTATTTATTTTTAGGAAGCAATGAAGCCTTGAACACTGGACTTTTTAATGATTTGACAAGCATTTTAGGAGATATTTTGAGGTGAAGATTCAGAATTTTTTGTTTTACTAAAACGGCCATAGAAATTAGCGTGAATCGAGCCAATCCTCGCTGTCAGGGCTTGGCTACGGATGTCCCGTCTTGTCTCGGAATCCACTCGGAACCACGAGGGTGCCGGTATGTGACCGACCGTCCAGCCCTGAGAGTGGATGGAATCAGCAGCAGGAAGGGCTGGGACGGCTTCGCAGTTCACACCACAGTGGAGAGGGGGAAGGAGGGAGACGTGGGACTGGATGACGAGCCGCCGGCCCCGGAGCCCTTTTCATCCTTGATGGAGGTCCTCTCGCGGGCACGAGCCGACGGCCTCCTAAAGGAAAGGGGTTTCCTAGGGTAGAAATCGCGTGTTGTCCCCTCTCCCACTTCAGGCATTCTCTGTGCCTTGCCCACCTTAAGGCACAATTAGGCTCTATCCTGCGGTCATTTTAAAATACACTCGCAAAGGTGTTTTGCCCCTGAGCGATGACTTCAAAGATAGCGCTTTAAGAGGATACAGTTTACAAAAAGAATTGCTATCGACGGATGACTAGTATGGTTTGAAAAAGGATTGTGGAAAGTGCTAAAGAACAGCCCATCCTTGATCCTTCTTAGGAGATTCCCTGCTTCACTTCCACTCCGAACCCCGTTCCCCACCCACATTCATAAAAGAGGGAGAGCCCTTCCGAGGCACAGGATTGGTCCTTTTGCACAACAAAGTAGATAAAATGCATTTAAACAAAACAAGTGAATGTAACCCCCCAAAGTTCAATTTTTGCAATAATAAAAGGTGTGCTCTGGATGTCCTGAAGCAGCATGCAGTCTCCACAGGAATCTCCATGGCCTCATCTGCAAGGAGTTCAGTCTCTGGATTCCGGAAGGCCTCAAATTTCTTACCCTTAAAATAACTTAAACTTATCATCTAAAATAAAAGCACAGTCCCCCCTGAGGAGGATACAAACCCCAACCAAACAAAACATCCAAATCACACAGGGATATACAGGTGAGGTAGGAGGCATATGAATCATTGCCAATTAAAAACACTAGAAAAAAATAGCACAAGAAGCCAAATAACGACTGGATGAAAATTTCAAATATCCAATTCCAAATCTTATATGTAAAAGATTCTAAATAAGGAAAAACAAAATCATAACAGGTCCTTGAATAATGGCGTGATTAAAGTAATTTATGTCCAATATCATGCACTTGTACCCACTCAGCAGTCAGGACCACAGTCAACTGCCACAGCATGAAAGGTGGAAAAGGGGCTAGTTTTTATTCCTTGGTCTGATCTTTCGACATTTCTCAAGGATAGGGGAGCCAGAATAGCCGATTGTTAGGCACTTGATGGGAATATTTTACAAGGAGTCCTGCATCTTACCTTGTGTCAAGCGCCACAACCTTGAGTCTCACACTAGGTTCAAGTCTTCTCATATTCATCAATCCCACCTGGACTGGGTTCTTTTTGACTTGTGTGCTTCTTTGACCCTGTGCGGATGAAGTCTGTGCTCCTTTTTGATCCCATTTCCTTGAATCAGACAATCGCAAAGCAAAGTCCCATAATATTTAAAGAGCCCAATGGCGGTTTCTCGCAGCCTAAGGTTTTTGGCCAGGCAGTTACATTTAGAGCTACTGGACATACTAAAGGACATAATAAACCTATGCTAGTGGAGAATCAAAAAGTCTTTAAATATTGATGACATGCTTAGGAAAACTCAATTGCACATGCAATTATATTTTACAATCAGTGACAACCAAAAAAATATCTATTACAATCAGTGTCACTTAAGGAGAGGTTTCTTACCCAAAAATTGAGATCCATTCCTTCTTAACTTAGCCATGATCCGTAGTGTGAGTGCAAATGATTTTTTCAAAATTAAGTAATAGGTTTACAAAACAATAGGCAATGGGTAAGACACGTTCAAAGAAAATTTCAAAATTTCAAAACACAATTACATCAAGTTATCAGTACAAATTTTTTATATAATTTGTTCATGGACTTTTACAAAGGTATGTTCAGGGTTAAAGACAAGATGAAATTGAAAAAAGTTAAATTATATCTAATAATAAAAATATTATATTTTAAGAGATTAAAGATCATTAGAAATCAAGGAATAAAGAAGATACAAAATAAAGACCACTTGCCCATGGCTGATCTCTCTCACTCTCTCTCTCTCTCAGCAACGTTTGCTTGCTTGGCAGCGTTGGGCTCTCAGGGCAGGTTTTGGTTCATAGCGTGGTTTAAGTGAGGGGTCTTCCCTGAGCGACCTTCATGAGTTGTAAGGCTGCTGATTCCTCCTTTCCTTGACCTCCTTAAAAGGCACTATCCTCCAAGGAAGCCCCTCATCTCAGAGGAGACCTCGTGGCTGGAAGCCGAGCTTGATTTAATCTTCTGAGAAGACCTGTTGGCTGAGGCCTCTTAACTCCCTTTGACTTACTGTAGGCCAGAGCAAATCTCCTACCCTTACTCTCTTCTCCTTCTTCTTAATTTCTTCCTTCTATTGTAATTAAACCACCATAAAAATCCCAAACTGATTTGAGTATTTTATTGGGATTGAAATTAAATCCCTGGCAACCACTTAAACAAAATATTAAGTCAAGAACCCTAATTTTACCCCTAACACTCCAAAATACATATCCAGTACCAAAAATTACATTAGCTACATAGCAATAATTCTCAAAGTAACAAATACTCCAATACAATTAAATCAGTACAATGACTCATCATTGGTAGAAGGTGCTCTCTTGACATGGGAGCAATATTATAGATTAACCAACACAAACAGTTTAAATATGGAGCCACAAATTTATTCTTTAAAGATTTAGGTCAATCATAGCGTAGTGTCTGTTTTTAAAATACAGATACAGTATTTATTGTAAGGGCTCCAAATACTGTAAGTCATTTTGAAGTGCTTTTCAGGTTAACTTTAATAATGATCCAAATTTCCAGTTATTTGGATATTTCATTATGCTTATTAACCAGTGCTTAACTTTCTAAGAGAATCTTTTCAATCTTTTGTATATACTTGCAGTATTTTTTTGGAAGAGAAATAGTCCTTTTTAATTTCTGGCATTATATTCCTTTTCAATTTCTGGCATTAAGACATCAGGGTCTGGGAAATCAAAGGTGGTAGCCTCTGATTCCATTGACCTTTCCCCTCCTTCATACCTTCATAAAGATCTTGAGGTATTTGGTGTGTTTCGGGGGTTTCCTTGGGCTCCCTCTAGGCTAAAGGGAAGTCTCACCCTGAGTATAGTGTGGATGAGCTCCACTTATGATATATTGTTGTTGGTCTGAGTTATCATTTGCCTGATTTGGATTTTGATGTGGTATATTATTGCCATTGTTGTTAGGATGTCTATAAATTTTATGATTAATAAAGGTGTTATTATTTCTAAAGTTATTATTTCTGAAATTATTATTCCAATTTGCTTGTTTCCAATTCCAAGAATTCATCATTATGTCACCCCCTTTTGCACAGAAATGGCACATTAACAATAGATGTGTGGATTCCTGCAAAGGAACAATGGCCATTGCTTGACCTCCTTTCTTCTCTTATTTGTCAAGTCTTTCCATTAGTGTTTTTAGTTCTTTCTGTAATTCTGCTACCTATTTGTTTCCTCATTTCTTTTTTTATGGCCTTTAGAAACAAATACTGTGACCCTGCACAATTTTTCTAAGTCTGTATTAGACCAATTTGGGTAGTTACTTTTGAAATAGTCTTAGACCACTTTGGAGCAGTTGTTCACAAATTGTCTCCTTATTTGCTCTACATCCCTTTCTCTAGTGAGATCCAGGAGAACCTTCCTCCTCATTCAATTAGTCTATCCATGAATTGGGGGGGTGACATCCTCCAATTGTTTGATTTTCAAACTTGGTCCATGTGCCAGGCCTGTCAGAGCATTCGTGCATTGCCTTTAGCAATGTCTCCTTGGCACAGGATAGCTGTAAATATTCATCCCCATCATTACAATTCCATTTTGGGCCATGTTCGGGCCAATGAACTGCTTTCCTTCCTCTAGTCCTATAGTGGAAATACTTCAAAATACCTGGAGCAAGTTTTACACATCCTGATAAGCAGAATCATATGTGTGAAATATATTCTCCAGGGTTTTGATGACTAAAATTGGTTTGTCTTCAAATGAGGGAACATTTTGTTTACATTTTTGTATATCCTGGGGAGTAAAAGGTGTGAAGTGCCTTAAGGTCACCATGCTTCCATTTGTTTGCAATGTGGGCACTTCCCTTATGGGGAAAAAGATTTAATATGGTTCATGTGTGGTCTTAGTCTTTTTTGTGAAAGTTTGCATCATTACTGAAAAAGTAAGGTGTAAAAATGGAGATTTGAACCCCAGACTTCAATCCCCAGAAGTCCTTGCTAGCTCCCAGAATTCTCTCTAATCTCCCTGAGTGTGAGATCACAAATTATTATTTAAAATGACTCCACCTACTTCAGTGTCTCTCTCGGCTTCCACTTTGGTACACAGGCATCTCTCTCTACCTAGCCAGCAAAATGTAGGTTGCATGTGCTTTCTTATTTTATATTTTCTTTATTCCTTAATCTTTAATAAATCTATAAAAATATAATACTTTTAGCAGAGAAACTAAAAATTTTATTCGTAACAAAAGGGAGGGGTGGGGAAAAGGGAGCGGTAGGAACTGGGTCCAGGGATGGGCAAGGCTATGGGCTGGGAGAAGGAGCAGGGGATAACAGGTTGTCGAGGAGTTGCACGAGCTGTGAGAGGAGAAATTCCACCCGAGGTCCAGGTAGAGAGGGGTCTTCCACCTGAGGTAGAGGTGGAGAGGGGTCTTCCAGTTGCATCTGGAGACCAGGTATGGATCTCTTTAAAATCTCCAGTTGGGCCTGCATTTGAATCTGCATGTTAAGCAGACAGGCCTTTTGTTGTTTATTGTTGAGGTTTGGAAAACCTAAACCTCCCAAGATTTATAAAAAGGAAATCTCCTATGACTAGCAAAGGAAACCAGTTTGAACTCCTAAGGTTATCAGAAACCTCAGGGGACAAAAGGCTATCCATCATAGTGTGCAATATTGTGCTTTATTTTAGAATAGAACAGAACAAACAAAACAAAACAGCAGGTGCAGGTGCAAACTGCCCCCAGGCAGGAGCCCAGGGATGGGATTGGGCAGGAAATTGGAAATTGCATGAGGGTGGGGGAGAGTTTGAGAGAAAAAAATCCATGAGTGGGGGGGGGGGCTTCTGTGCTAGGGGTGGTTGGGGAAAGGATGTTTATTGTACCTGCCTCTGAAGAACTCTCAGAAAGGGGTGTGGTGGCAGGGATCAGGCAGGAACTGCAGGCTGGGCAGGGGTTAGACAGGAGCAGCAGCAGGGAGCCCAGGGATTGCTTGGGTGGGAAGGATGAAGTTGGGGTGGTGGTGATGGGGAGTCTCAGAGTAGAGAGGCTCAGTGAGGGGACAGGCAGGAAGGGAGAGAGGAAAGAGCAATAGTAGCAAGAAGCAGGAGGAAGATAGAAAAACAAACAAACAAAAAAGAAAGATGGAGAGTACCAGATATGAGGTGCCCAGGGGAGATCAAGGAGGAGGAAAAGAAATATATTCCAGGCTGCACTCAGACTTCATCAATAGTCTCTCTGTCATCATAAGCCCTGTGAAATTGACTTGGGTCATTGTATTGATCAGAATATTTAAGTCATTCACAGTTGATCATTGCTATATTATTGCTATTACTCTATTCACTGTCCTGGTTCTGCTCACTTCACGTTGCATCAGTTCTTATAAGTCTTCATAGGTTTTTAGAAAAGCATCTTGGTTGTCATTTCTTACAATCACAACCGTATTGGGCAATTTGTTCAGCCATCCTTCACAGGACATCCCTTCAATTTCCAGTTCTTTAACAACAGAAAAAGACCTGGTAGAAATTTTTTTTGCACATCTATGCTTTTTAGTTCATGAGTGTCTTGATTTTCCTACATTTCTTGTAGCATTTGCCATTTCCTTTTCCACCATGCTGATAGGTGTGGGATGGTACTTTCCAGGTGTTTTAAATTATATTTCTTTACTCAATAGTGATTTAAAATAGACTTTTTTTTGGAAACTGTATTTTAATACATGGATTTTTATAAAAAGAGTAATATCCAAAGTTAAGGTTTGTGAAACCTTTTACAGATATTGATTGTATCCTGGGAGAAGATAGGTGATATTTTTATCCTCATTTTGTCTTCTTCTAGCTCTAAATTTATAATCATTTTAGGGATTTAATATTTTTTCATCTACCTTGTGAAGGAATTGGGCAAAATGGTCTCTAAGATTTACTTCTTTGATGTTACCATTAAAGCAGTTATTCGAATACATTGTAGTTTTATTTGATCTATTATAGATGTTCATTCAGTCATTCATTCAACAATCAATAGCCGGGCATTTATTCATTCAACAAAGAATCAATTCGTAGGATTTATTAGGTATTTATTATGTGCCAGGCATTGGGCTAAATGCTCGGGATGTAAAGAAAGGCATAAAAAGAAAATGCACACGCCAAAAATATTTATTAAGAATCTTAATACATACAAGGAGCAAAGGTTGCTGTGATTCCGGCTCTGTTCCCAAGACGCCAGTGAGGACAAACACACAGCCGCTACTCCCCGGTTAAGAGCTGATGTGATAGTCAAGCTACAGCTTGGCGAAGAATGTTGCAGACTACCGTGCTCTATAACTAGGAGTCATTGCTGTTTGGATGGATGATTCCTCGCCTGGAAGCTCCCTGCACTCCGGTTTAAGATATTAAGAAATCTTTAATGGTAGCAATGCAAAGTCTTCATGGCAACCTTACACGGCAGAGATAATATTCTTCTCTAGTTTGTCATCTTTTATCTAATGACGTTATTGAAAGCCCTTCTTGTCATGTGAAGCAGTGTTGCCCTGGTAGCAGGTGAAGATGAATGCCCCAACTCAGTCTGCGGTGAAGTGAAGGCCATCCCTTTGGGGTCACTTCAGGGAGAATCTGAGGCTTCATTTGGAATGGCTTTCCTTGAGAATCCCGTATGGAGTGGAAACAGGCGGGGGTGGGGGAGGGGAAGGGGACGGGTGCCGCTCTTTCCTCCCTCCTGCCTGAAGTGACTGCACGTCGCTCACGATGAAGGTCTGGCATTGAACAGTTTGACTGAAGCTCTTTCCTATCCAGGATAGACTTTTCTTTCTGTAATCAGTTTAGCGTCAAGACGGCGGGCCACAGGTGGCCCCGGGTCCCAGGAGTTGGCACACGGCTCTCTCCGCAATTTTATTTTTCTCTTCCGACCTAAACATTCTCCTGCAGGTTCCTCCCAATCCGCCCTCAGGTGGAGCGCCGGGAGCTGCTCGCCTTCCCGAAGGCTGCCTGTGGGCTTAGAGCAGTCGTTTCCTGGAGCTTCGGGTCAGAACATTGTTTGGATAAAAAGGCCACTTGCAGTCCCAGCTCTTGGAAAGCTGCCCATTAACACTGAACCCCCCCCTCCCCCCCCATGGTGCTCACTTTTACAAAGAGTGTTTCGAGACAGAAGAACCACCAAACAGGCCGGGGAGCGTCTTTGGGGGCGTCTTCGGATTCTCTTCAGTGACTGCATTTGGGTCTGACGTTTCAGCCCGCCATGTTCTGGCCTGTCGCGCGTTCCTCCTGTCCAGCGGCAGCCGATGGCTCAATGCATGCTCCTACACTCATCAGCCCGGTAGTAGTACTCTCTGGTGCCACTCGGTGGAGCCTTGCTTGCCGGCCGCACTCTTCTCTCACCCCAGTTAAGCAGACCTTCCCTGCCTTCCCTTAAATTGTTTTTCTGCAGAAAAGTTGCTTTGCTTCATCTCCTTCCTGGTTCTTTCCCTGTGGTCTTTTGAAGTTTTATTTTAAATTGGTTGAGAGAATTCTTAGAGTGGCTGGAACTTTCCCTGCTTCTCCGCCATCTTGGGTCTGTCCTCCAAGACGGAGGTCACCTTTTCCCAAGAGCCCCCAGAGCTCAGTGGCTAGAACACTACCCCAAGCTAAAATCTGCCTTTAGACCCTTCCTAGCCGTGTGACTCTGGGCAAGTCGTTGAACTTCTGATTGCCTGATAACAGGATCCACTGGGTCCACTGGAGAAAGGAATTGAAAAGCACTCCAGTAACCTTGCCAAGAAAGTTCCTGGATAGCTGTGGCCCACGGGGTCCCGAAGAGTCAGAAAGGACTGAACTAGGACAACAGAAAGACATCCCAAGCTGACTGAAGAGCAGGTTCTTTTTATTGGCTCGAGGATTCTCTATTTTGTTGCATTCCAGAGGAACGTGTGCTGTAACTACAATTAGTGCGGCAGCATTGTAAGTCTTTGCAGCGCAGTGAATGCAGTCGGTCCGGCTTGCCGCTCGGTGAGGAGGTGACCCAGAAAAGATGAGCGCTTTGGGTTCTTTGGAAGTCGGACATGGCTCCAGAGACCCTCGGCTCCCCTCTCTCTTTCCGTGGGACAGGAGAGCTGAAACGACTCCCAGGTCCTCCCCGAGCTGGGATTGGGTGAGCCTTTTGAACGGAGGGAAGGGCAGTCTTTTCCGCTGCTCGTTGTTGATTTGTCCCACTCCCCCAGAGAGTGCTGTTCAATACCGGCCTGGGAAAAGTTCTTTGCAGACTGAGCAGAGAGAAGGAACCATTTCATGTTTTCAGCTGCTTCTCCTGTAATAGTTTTGTGTGGCGTGGAATTCTGGGGAGGCTGTAATGAGCAGACAGGAAACTTAATAAGATGCAGGCAGAGAAAAGCTGCTTTATTTGGAGCAAACCTGGGACAGTGGAGGGAGGGAGGGGAAGGGAACAAGAAGGGATTCTGCTTACTCAAATGGCTTGCTTGGGGCAAAAATGGCCTCTTCTAGGTCTAATCACAGACTTCTCTAACAATCCTGACTTAAGATTCTCCTCCTCCCCTCTGTCCAGTCCCATGGAGGGGGTGTGTGTGACATTTACAGTTTTGAGCACGTGATTTCCAACCTGAGCTAACCCTAAAGATCCCCAGACTGGGACCATGATGATACTTGGGAAACTCGCTGTCCTTTCCCTCCTTCAGTTTATCTCATAGCTCGCTTTCTTCCCAGGCTACCGAGAAACGCTCCTCCAGGTTCTTGAAAACAGGTCAGGAAAACTGGAAGTGTTATGGGTGTGTGTGTGTGGGGGCAGTTTTATTCTAAAAACAGTCTGGAAATTGGGATTACAATAAGCCAAATACTGCTCTGAGAATTACACGCTGTCATCCCACTCAGTTTGGAGCAGGTTATATCTTCGTATATTTGAAAGAACATTCATGACCAAGCGCAGTGTTTTTCTGCCAAGAGTTTTCAGGGGGTTAGAAGCCGCAGTATATGGGGAGAAGGCTGAAAGGGCAGTCCAGGGTTCTGCGCCCTTGTCATGGTGTTGGCTAGCAGTATGGTCTTGAGCAAGCCATTAGCATCTCTGACCTTCGTTTCCTCTTTTGTGAAACGAGAGAGATGGACTGCAGAAGAAAGGGTGGGAAAAGAGCAGACTCAGGGAAGCGTGATCATTGTTGTCTACTTTGGCTCCCGAAGGTAGAACCCAGAGCAGCGGCCAGCAGGCAATTTCAGACCATGCCCTTACAATTACAGCTGGCCAGTAGTAGAATGATCTGCCTCCTTCGTGGAAGAGATGGAGGTGACTTCGAAGATGAATGAATAGACTATGGAGGCTGCAGTTGAGATTCCTTTTGGATTGGAGTTGTTCTAGATGAGTTCCCTGTCAAGGCTTAAATTCTTGTTTGAGAACATTCTGGAGCCATGGCATCCTCAAGGACCCTTCCCCCTATCATCTTCTATAATTGCAAGTTAACTGCTTTAGCCAGCATTAAACTGTCTAGTTGCAAAGGTTTTTAGAGCTGCTATTAACTGGGCTCTCTTTTGTTAGTCTTCTAAGTAAAGTCCATTTTCCCCCTCTTAGTATTTGTTGGGTCTGGCCTTTTCTGCATTAAGAGTTGAAATGATAAAGAATGACTATTCTACCACAAGATTCTATATAAGCCAATTATTTACAGCAATCCAGTATGGAAAAGACAGTATTGAGTTTGAAGAAAAGGAAATACATTTTCTTTTCTGTTGTTCTCAGGCTTCTCATAGATCAAATTTTAAGTATGACCAGAAGAGATACTGATGCTGAGAAATGGGAACAGGAAGGCAAGATTAGTTTTGAGAACTATATGTTGGCCAAATGAATTTTCCTAAGCTGGTTTGGTGGGAGGAGGGGAAAAGGGAATTCATTACATTCCCATTATGTGTCAAGAATGATGCTAAACATATTTATCACTATTATTCTTGTCCCATCTGTGATTTAATGATGGGCGGGTGGAAATACAGAGATATTGGGGGCTCAGTTCTCCTCTTTCACTAAGACCTTTGTGCTAGAAAATAGAGTTTGAAATAAGTGAATAAGTATAGTGGAAATACTGAGGTTTAGAAATATGCTACACCAAGATACTAATTTTTAAGGTTCTTGTTGGTACTATAATTTGATCTCTATGACAGTGATTTCAGCTTATTTCCTAGACCTAAACACAAAATTTGATCTCCTACTTGCATGGCTTTCTCGATTTTTGGAATGTACTTCCCCCACGTCTGCCTCTTAAGTCTTAGCTTAGTTTCTCTTTTTTATCCCTAGTGTCTAGTGTGGTGCCTGGCACAGAGAAGGTACTTCATTCTTGTCAAATGAAGGAAACATTAGATTGGACTGCTTAAAAGAGCACTTCGTCTTTAGTGCTTCCTACCAATCAAACGAAGAAAAACAGACAAGGTGAAAGAAGATGAAAACTGCTTAGGACAAAGTTTGCCTTGATAGAAGCATCAGCATTGTATTTTCATGTCATTAACCATCAGATGTTGGGCTTTTAATGCTATATGCAGAGTTGTAGCAAGCCTCTTATAGAGGGACGTCATTTGCTCCTTTGTAACATGATAATTGTCACACTGAACTTTTTATAAAAACTCAAAACATCTAGAAAGTGAATTTGTAGGGAGGGTCATGGGTCATCTGAGAATACTTTAAGCAGTTGCTTTGTACTTCTCTGCAAAGGAACATGTCATTGGTTATGAGTGTTGGGAGAAGGACTGTCTGGGAGAAAGACTTTCTTCTGTGCTGTAATTCAGCATTGCTCATTTTCATTTCATAAATGTAATTTTTCTTCCTATTTTAAAATCAGACAATGCAGGTTTATCCATTTAGCCCTTACACAGAAGTAGTTTTCATTTTTTCTTCATTACTTCACGTTATTGGACCAAAGGTTTGTCAGATTGTCATTCTTTTTGCCTTGTCACACGGGAGATCTTCTCGTGGGAGCAGAAGTTTCCCCTCGACATTTTCTCGCTTTTCACCTGTATCTTCATTGGGTGAAGATTGGTTTGGCCAACAGATCTGTTCAAGCGGGGGCTCGAAAGAGGCTGAAAGTCAATGAAGGCTCCACTGTCGGTTCCATTAAGGACTCCCAAAGCACATGCGAAATGTGACCCAGTAGTCCTGTTTCTGCTCCAGACTCACTCTGGACGGGACTAGCCCATCCCAGCATCAAGCCAGGCACAGAACCTAGCGATTCTTCCCCTGCCGCTCCCTCCGTCCACTATTTGTGCTCCCAAATCCCCCACTTCTTGTGGCCCTTCCTGAACAAGCACCAGGTGCCTGAAGTCAGCAGGGAGGGTTTCAGAACTGCGACATCGACGTGTGCGGACGTCTCTCCTGTAATTTCCTGAATGGTGCTTCATGTCATCTCCTGTTATCTACAATTCCGTCCAACATCCCCTCCGTAAAGGGAGTTCTGAAGGAGGGCCATTCCTTGGCACTACCATTTCCATCGATCCTCTGGAGAACTTTCCCGAGCACCATTCATGTCTTCACATAGCCATGAAGGGTGTCCATGTTTAAGAAAAGGAGGGAGAGAAATCCAAATCTTTGGGGGAAAAGACTGGCTATAGCGGACAGTCCTGAATCCTAGTCAGCAGCCCGTGCGTCCGTGACTGTTGACACTCGCGGTTGGTGCCTGCATTGAACTCGGGGTGGCGGCTCGTCTCCCCCTTGGCCAGGAGGATCAAACACTGATGGGCTTTGGGAAACGAGCGCTCTGCACACATCAGCTCCTCGTCCTGGCCTCTTGCTTCTGTCAGGCATCACCTCCTAATCACAGCCAAGCATTGAGCCCAACCGTGTCTCTTCAGACTGAGCCTCCTTCTTTTCCACGTCGTCACACTGTCTCCTAGCAGCTCTCTACATCCCTCTCTGCTGCTTATGTTGTGCAAGTAAGAAGAAGAAGGAAATACAGGGAGAAAAGTGTGGCATGAAACATGCAACTCTGCTGCTCTCTTGTGTGGAATGGAAAAGGAAAGCTACAAGCAATGGTGGGAGCCTGACGCATTAGGGCATAAAGGAGAGAGCCCTTATCTTAGCTCTTACTGACTCAGCACTGTGACCTTCTGCAAGTCTTTTGCCCTCTTTCTTTCCTTGGAAAATTAGGGAATTAGATTAGGTGAATTTCAGGATGCACTGATGGCCTATTATTGTTCGGAGAATAGTTGGGCTTAATTCTAAAACATCGATAATGAATATTAATGGATGAAGCGAATTAAAAGAACAACTAAAACAGATGAGGACAGATGCCATGGTATGATTCTTCCACTGAACTCCTAAGGACAGGGACCATATGCTCTTTTTACTATGTTTTAAAAATGCATTGAACAAACTCTTGCTAAGTTAATTGATTTATTGATTTGTTTTAATTTTAATTTTATTATTATTAAATAAATATATTAAATATTTATATTTATTTATGTTAAACTAGATTTGACGTGGCAATGCCTATTACTTTAAGATTTGAAAAGTTTTATTACCTACATTGTTTCTTTGAGCCTCAAAAAAATCCTTTGACAGAGGTAGTGCAGGTATAATAAACCCACTTTACAGATAAGGAAATCAGGATTCAGAGTGGTTAATGACTTGCCTATGGTCACAAGGGTATAAAGTAGAATCTGTAGAGAAATCTTGTCTCCAGGTGCAGCATGTTAGTAAAAACGTGCCACTGTGTTCAAGAATTGCTTGACATGTTTTTCTTTTCTTTAACGCATGCACCTTCCATCTTAGACTCCAGAATGTGCTCTAAAGCCGAAGCCATGAGGGTTAGGCAGTGGGAGTTAGGTGACTTGCCAATGGTCATAGAGCTAGGAAATGTCTGGGGCCAATTTCGAATAGAGGACCTCCTGTTTCTAGGCCCGAGTCTCAATCTCCAAAGTCACCTAGCTGTCCTCCAGGAACTGCTTTTAAAGAAAGTGTCTGCAGAAGAAATATTCTATTTCTACAGATCATGAGGGCTCTTTGATTACTTGTTTGGAGCACTTCCCACAATTTCCTTTTCTGCTGAACATCCCAAATTCTTAGTCGTTGACAAAGTCCAGAATTCTGACCATAGAGTCTTTAGTTTCTTACCTCAGTCTTTCCTTGGTGGTAGATCTGGAAAACTGAAACATCCCATTGTGAACTGAATTGGTAGTTTAAATAGTGAATATATCTTAAGTAGGCAATATATGTCATCATTTGATAATTTTTCATAGAACTTAGGAAAAAGAAAAGATGGGATCTCAAGTATAGTCCAAATCCATTATTTTACAGAAAAGAAACATCTCTAGCAATTAAGTAATTTGATAGAAATCACAAGAAATATAATTATCAGATTAGAATCTAGAAGCAAGGTCTCTTTTATTCTCTCAAAAAATTTTTTTTTAGTGTTCTAAATCCCTCCTGATTAGAGAAATGCAGATTAAAACAACTCTGAGGTACCACCTTATACCTATCAGACTGACCAATATGACAGCAAAGGAAAGTGATAAATGTTGGAGGGGATGTGGCAAATTTGGGACACTTATACACTGCTGGTGGAATTGTGAATTGGTCCAACCATTCTGTAGGGCAATTTGGAACTATGCCCAAAGGGCACTAAATGACTGTTTGCCCTTTGATCCAGCCACAGCACTGCTGGGTTTGTACTCCAAAGAGATAATAAGGGAAAAAACGTGTACAAGAGCATTCATAGCTGCACTCTTTGTGGTGGCAAAAAATTGGAAAATGAGGGGATGCCCTTCAATTGGGGAATGGCTGAACACATTGTGGTATATGTTGGTGATGGAATACTATTGTGCTCAAAGAAACACTGAAGTGGAGGAATTCCATGGAGACTGGAACGACCTCCAGGAAGTGATGCAGAGTGAGAGGAGCAGAACCAGGAGAACATTGTACACAGGGACTGATACACTGTGGCACAATCGAATGTAACTGACTTTTCTACTAGCAGAAAGCAATGACCCAGGACAATCCAGAGGAATTTATGAGAAAGAATGTATCCACATCCAGAGAAAGAACTGTGGGAGCAGAAACTCAGAAGAAAAACATATGGTCGATCACCTAGTTGGGTATGGATGTAATTAATTAGGGTTTTGAGATTAAAAGATCTCTCTAGTGCAAATACGAATAACATGGAAATAGCTTTTGAACAATGATACACGTATAGACCAGTGGAACTGCTTGTCAGCTCCAGGAGGGGGAGGGAAGAGGGGAGGGAAAGAACATGAATCATGTAACCATGGAAAAATATTATAAATTTTAAAAAGGGAGAAAATAAATACAATTTTCTTTTAATTGTGAATTTAACAATTATTCATAAATGCAAATATTCCTACAAAGGGAAAAGCACTTTTAAAAGAAACACTTCCCTGGCATAATATAATACTTGAAAGACATCATATAGCATTCTCTAATATAACTAACAGTGGTCCAATAAAACACATGGACACATTGGCTTTGCTGGAGAATGTATATTTAATTTAACTCTATATCCCCTCATACATACGAGTCCTTTCCTTCTATTCTTGATACCCTGGAGGCATGTGCCTAATAATAGTATTACTAGTCCAACAGTTATATTGATAAGTTTAGTGACTTTTGGAGTATAGCTCTAAATTGTTTTACAAAATGATGGAACTAATGTATAGTTTCACCACAACGGACTTTCCAGGTGATTCTCCTACAACTTCTTCAGAAATCGCTTCTTTCTTCTTTTGTCATCTTTTAGAATGTTATGGATACGAGGTAGCACCTCAGAGTTGTTTTAGTTGGCATTTTTCTTCTATTTTGTTTATTTGGAACATTTTTTTCAAACAGGTCTTCCTAGCTTACATCTTTTACAATGAGCAAATTGCCTGTTTACATATTTCCACCACATGTCTATTGAGGGAATGGCTCTTGTTCTTTTACATTTGTATGCACTTAAAAATAAATCTTGGATGTTTGACCTTTGTATTGCTGTAAATACATTTTCCAATTAGGTATTTCACTTTTAATTCCAAGTATTCTGTTTTGTTTGTGCCAGAGCCATTCAGCTTTATCTACTTGAAATGGCCTATTAAATCTTTAATACGAATTCTTTCCTAAATATAATTTTGATCTCAGTTTTTAGTCATTTAGATTCTTTGTGATGTGACCATTTATCCTTAAGTAATATACCTAATTTGAAGTTTGTAGTTGTCCGGTGTTGCTCTATGTCTATAATACCTTGCCTGGCACATATTAAGTGCTTAATAATGACTTGTTGATTAAATCCAGTTCCTGCCAGACTCTTCCATTTTGCTTTTTATTATCTTTTTAGACTCTCCCATTTTAAAAGCCATTGATTGTCCAAAAAAGGGAATCCATGGAGGCTTTGGCTGATTAATTCTTTCAGGTTTTGAGATTTGGTAAAACTAGAATCATTTCATTCCTTCTTTTGTTGTTCAGTCATTCAGTCACGTTCAACTCTTTGTGACCTTGTGGAAAATTGTCCATGGAGAAGAAGGGAAAAAAAGAAACCTTGACAAAAACCAAAACCAAACTGCTGGAAGGTCTTCACACAGACACACGAGCAACAGGCAATATATGCCGTTCATCCTTTGCTTTCTGAGAGAATCAGTGCCCTTCTGAGAGTGATGTCAGTCCAGTAAGAAATCAGAAGGCTAAGCAGGTCTAGCCCAAGGAATCCATTAGAACATTTGCTATGGAGCTAAAGCTTCCTCAGAGGGGAGAGAGAAGCTTTAAGGTAGGAAGATAGAGAAAGGATAGAAGTTTTAGATACCATGAGGGGGATGACGGAGTCAAATTAGAGATATGAGGTGGCAGGAATGAGTCTTTATTAATTTTCCATGAGCCACAGCTAAGCTCTGATCAAAGGACCCTTCCGAAGGCTTTTACCAGTCCAGAGATCCACATTTAATACCACACAGGTCGGAGAGATGAAAGAGAGATAGAGAAGGTTTAAAGATGGAGCTTGGCCAGAGGCCAAACTTTTGTAGGTTTATTTTCTGTATTGCTACTTTTTTTGTAATTTTGTAATTTCATTTTTAGTTGAATCTTTAGAATCTTATCAGAAAATAATCTCATTGGGTAAAAGGAATAATTTTGTTTTCCTTTTGCTTATGACTATTTCGCCAATTGATTATCTTATTGCTATACCAATTGTCTTTCCTTTAAAAAAACGAGTCTTGCATTTTGTTCAAGTCTTTCTTCCTGGTTGAATACTGTATTAGACCTTTCATAGTAAATCTTCTATTTGCCCAGTTTATATCTGAATATACTTAATAACAAATAAACTTGATTTTGAAATTCTTTGGGTAATCTTAGGGGATTGTGGTAAGTTAAAGCAATAATGTACTATTGTTGACAATGACTGAATTTAGTGTCAAAAATCTGTGTGTTTTTCAGATTTTCTCATGATGAGCTATGAGTAGTCTTCTGGCTCCTTGTACAATTTTTTATTTCTTATCAAAGGGCTTTTGAGTTTCAAGTGTAAGATTCCCAGCTGGCTATCTTTTGATTCACTTCATCGTTTTCAGAATAGAAAGGTTGGGCATTATTCTTACATCATTTTTTGTAGTACGGATTTTTGATTTGTCATGTTTTTTAACTGATGCACTGTCATGGGCAACAGTCAATTTTCAAGGGCTTTTGGGGGATTATAAAGAATTAATGTTTTCTTTTAATGTCATCTTTTGATTTTCTTTTGCTTAGTTTTTTCATTTCTATATTTCCATCTCACATCCGTTATTTTCCTTTTCTGAGGCTCTTTGGCAGAGAATCCCCATTGTGTCGCCCAAGTTCTCTGTTTTTCCCCTGCATTAAGAACTGGCTTTTCAATTATATTTTATTCCTTGTCATCTTGGAATATCGAACCCCCCAAACTTGTAGCCATGTGGGATGATCTGAAAACCCCCAAGTGGAGTCAGCTTGAAAGCTGAAGATCTCAAGTTTGACTTTGCCCCCCCGAGAATTTCTCCCCAGGGGAGTCCCAACAGCCCTTCAAGTATTTCAGGCGGAGCTAGCGGACTTCATTGGGTGTTAAGTACCTTTTCTCCCCTGGTGGGGCCCTGCCCTTGTGTCCTTTGGAAAGCATCCGCCTCTCCCGGTCTGGGACTCCTCAGCCAATCAACTGTCCTCTCCCAGCCTCCGGGCCAAGAGCTATAGAAGTGCCCGTGTTCCGGGCTCCCCCAGCTGTCAGTCTAGCGGGTTGGCATTCCCAAGAGTCTCCGGGTGGAGGGTGATAATGGGTTCAGGAAAGGTAAAGACGGCATTGTATTAGCAGAGGGGAGGAGGGAGCCGCTGACCTACCCAGGCACGTTTCTACACTGATCTACAGGTCAAACAAAGGGTACAGCCCAAGCCGGAGCCCAGATCCCCACCCTGGCCCGAGCCCTGGGGGGTCCGGCCGAAGGCCCAGGAAGCTTTACCCTAGTCGCTATCCAGCAGGATGGGGGGGGGTCCCCACTGGATGGCCGTAACTTCAGGGAGATTCTCAGCTTCTGTGCTGAATCCAGCTCCAGGGAGAGACCGTGGGCAGCCATCCAGTCCTGGAGAAGCTTGACCCAGCCGGCTCTTGGGGAGCCTCGGCCCCGGGGGCTGCCCATCCATTTCAGCACGCTCCTGGCCCGAACGAGACGGAGCTGACCATCCGAGCTCCTAGTCCCTGGTTTGTGGTGGTGGAGCGTCCTTGTGAATGGCGGCCCCGGGGATGTACGGCAAGGCCCGCTGGGCTGCTCCTGGGGCTGGCTTACCACATCTGAGGGGTCCGTCCATGGTCATTGTGTCATTTCTTATCCCTGTCCTTGAGGCGCTGGACTGGCCGCAGGGAGCCCCCAAACATGCAGCTCAGAAACACTGCTCCCCCCCCCTTGTTGAGTTGGGGGAAAGCCTGTCCCTAGGAGCCCCCCAGGGGCCGCTCCAGCTTACCCTCCGCCCCTCTCCGGGTGCTCTGGTCCCAGAGAAGATGCCCATCAGGAGAGGGCAGCACTCCAGCCTGAGGCCTCCTCCCAGAGCCAGCCGTGCCCTGGGGGACAACTGGGGGGGGGAGGCGTAGCCCCGAGGGACCAACGACAGAATGGGGGGACCCAGGGACAGGGGAACTTGCCTGATTGGCATTGGACCGGGAAGGAACCCGAGCATGGCCCAGGGCCGGTCTACAGTGGCTGAGGTTGGCCAGATCAAGCCCTTTCACGTCTGTGGTTCAGGGGGCTGTGGGGGAGGCCAAGACCTTCCTCTGGGCAAACCTGGAACTTCCAAGCTCCCCTTCGGATGGGGAGAACCTGCAAAGACCTCTGCAAATGCGAGCTATTGCAGACGGATGAACAGGAGGTCCATGCAGAGGCAAGGCACTGATGGTGGGAAGGGACCTAGAAAGCTCTCTTCTTTCTTTTTTTCTAGACCCTGACTTTTCTGTTAGCAGTGGGGGTCCAGTGACTTGCCCAGGGAAGTATCTGAGGTCAAATCTGAACCCAAGACCTCTGTCTCTGGGCTTGGTTTTCATTCCGCCATCCACCTGGCTGACCCCAAGAAAGGTCTCTTACAAAAGACAAGATTTGAGCTCCCTTAAAAAAAAGAAGCCTCGCATTTGTATGAATTCCAAGAGAGGAGTGGCAAGGGCCAGGGACTTGAGGGGAAGTGATTTGGCCAGGGTCACCTCCATAGAAGTGTTGGGATTCAGATTTGAACCCAGGCCTGGCCCCCGACCCACTGTGCTACCTCGGCGTCCTAGATTGTAGCTTCTCAGGAAGCCTCGAGGTAGAGACTAGGAGGGAGAGACGAAGTGCCACTTGGGGTCACAGGTCGAGGGGGAGGCCCGAGTCCCGGGAGTGTAGAATAAGTAGAGGGGACGCCGGGAGCTTTAAAGTGCCAAACAGGGAACCTCATTAGTGCGCTGAGAGAAGGGGAGCAGGACACCCGCAGCCGACGAGAGCAGGTTGCCGGCTGTTTGGGGGAAAGGGATCAGTTCATTCCGTTTATTGTTGAACCTGTAGTTTCCCTTATTTTTAATAAATACTTTCTCATTGGGCCACAGCATAGCAGTATAATAGGGCAGCGAAGTCCAGAGGCCAGGCCGGAGGCTTGGGCGGTTCATACAGGTCTGAGACTCCCGAGTGAAGCAGCCTAGAGAGCGGAGCGCCAGCGGCATTCTCAGTGATGCTCTAGATGGAGGTCCAGGGAAGGGCACCAAGCGCGGAAGAGAAGCGGGAGAGAACCTGATGGGGAGACAGAGAGGAGGAGAAAGGGGTCAGAAAAGTCCAGGAGGGCGACGTCGGAGAGGAGATGTAGGCTTGGCGCTCAATACCTGGCGGGCAGGCTTGAGGGAGCGGAAGCTCCACAGGGAGGGATGGGGGGAGGTGATGGCCCTTCTAGAGACGCGGCCACAGTCGAGGTAGAAGGGCAGGGAGAGAGAGGCCTTGGTGGGAAGGACAGTCTTCGGGAGGAGGCCAGCCGAAGGAGGGTCACGCGTGCCTGGAGAAGCGTTTGTCAGTCAGCCAGTGCATTTCCTCGGCTCTTCCTACGGGCCAGGGAAGTGGCTGCAAGCTCATTCTAAGAAGCACTCCCGCCTGGAAAAAGGCAGTAGAGGGAGGAGACGGGTGGGAAAAGGATACCCTGAGATGCACCAACAGGAAGAGGAGGGAGCTCTAGTGGAAGAGGAGGGAGGCAAGGTTATCTATGGGCTGAGGGGTTGGGGGCGGGCTCCTGGGAGGCTGGAGGAGGGATGAGAAGATACGTAAATAAGGCCAGAAAGAAATCCTGGAGTCCGGAAACGGGGACGATGCAGGAATCCTTGTGAAATGTTCCCATTCTCCAGATCTAGCTCGTCACGTGTAGTTGGTCTTAGTGATCCGGGAGCAATAAATGGCGCCGCCTGAGCTTTCCTTGGATTCCCAGTCACCACACAGGCAGGGTCCTTGATAGTTTTCATTCAGAATGAGACACTCCACCAGCAAGTCAATGGACGTGCAACGGACTGATAATATTGATGCCACTTAGGTCTGTCGGGCACAGTGACAAAGAAGCTGGTCACTGAGAGGAAATCTAGACTTGTCACTGGGGCAGAAGATGCCTATGGGTGTTACAAAAGAAAGAATGCATCCGCATTAGCATAGCTATTCAGACTGGCCTTAGGGGACCTCCAACCCTTCTGAGACTAGACAAAGGGGAGAAGACCTCCTGGAGCCACGAGGCTTCCTTTGCAACCATAAAACTTAAAAAAAGCAATTTGTGGTGACAATGGACCCTGAAGGACAGAAGCTGTTGGAAGTTGGTCCTCCTATGGGGGGGGGGGGGGAAGAACATGACAAATACAGAACAAAATAGAGCTTGTCAGCTCAACCTTAATAGCCTACTCTTAGCTCTTAAAAATCTACTTTTAACAGTTTTTTAAAATTCACATGTACTACAAAACATTGCCTGTTAATGGGGATTCATTTCTTCAGTAATTCCATAATAGCTGCTCTGTCATCGAGGCAGAGTGGGAAACCTTTAAGTTAAACTACTAGGCCCAGAGTATGTGAAAGGTGAAGAGGAGCAGCTGGAACATTTAGTGAATAGAATATTAAAATCATTTCTTATGCTCCTCTAGTTGTATGGCAGAGTCCAGCAATTTTGATTTTGCTTTTTTACAGATTAATTTTAAACATAGTACTTGAACGTTAGAGTTCTTAACATTGTCTTTTAATAGCTGCATTTAATTATAAAAACAAATGAGACATTAGTCTTTTGTTGCATCTTGTAATTTTTGCATTTGTATTTTTTAACTTTTATAAAGCATCAATTTTATTTTAATTCTAGAATGAAAAGTTTTAAATTTTATCCGCCTAGAAATTATTTTGTAAGAGTGGTACATAAAATTTTAACTTTATTCTCGGTTGTATTCAGAAATGGAACTTTTATTCAATTTTATGCAATGGAATGAATAAAAAAACTTTTATTAAGCTCCTTGTGCCTAAACACTTAGCATGTAGATACCCAAATCTGGTGGCCTCTCAAGGATTATGTTCTATTTGGAGAAACTATATATTTATAAAGGAGTGATTCCTAGAGGAATTGAGTTGTGTTGCAACATGGAAAAAATGGGAAAAGAGGGGAAAATGGAAGAAAGGCAAAAGGCAATTCCTATTCTCAAGGAACTTACAACTTCATGGATTGGCCATAAACATGGTGCTTCCTCTGTTATCCTAGTTGCACCCCTAGGCTCCTTTGAAACACAAAGTTTAAAATAAATTATAAAAACGGGAAACCAATTTTAGAAGAGAAAAAGGATGTTTGTTCTGACAAATATATCCTTAGGAAATCAGTCTTCTCACACTCTATCCACTTCTAAAGTGACCCAACTGCAAGATTTATAAATATCCCAGAAACGACAAGAATTGTAGGTCACGGAGGAAAAGTCAATGAAACACAACTAGACTTGTCCTGCCCCTTCATTTATAAATGAGCAAATTGAGGCTTTAGAGAAGTGAAATAACTTTACCAAAGATACACATTAAGTATCAGAGCTGGAATTGAAATGGAGATCATTAGTTCCAAACTAGTGCTATTCGAGAACATACTATTGTGAACGTTCTTGACCAGAGTGGTCACTTAAAACAAATTTGTGTGTGTTTGAGATTCTTTTTTCTGACCAGTTCAGTTGGAAGTAAAGTTCAGGTATTAGATGCTCTTTTCTATACATCTGCCTTTTGCTTATTTAGATGTATTCTTGTTTATTCTGATAATTTTCCTTCACTATCCTTTCTGCCCCCTCCTCTCTGTGTAAATACCCATTCTTCCTCTTTCTTTTTCTGCTCTTTTCCCAAGATCATTAAAATATAGTAGAACCAATCGAAGCTTGTCTAATTTCACTGCTTCTGTGACTCCTGATGATGAAAGGATTCAAATGGGTCGTGTGGACCATCTCCTCATATTTGAACTGAAAAACTCACGTATTTGAACTTCTTCATAGTTTCTTCACAGTTCTGGTCTTTTCATTAACAAGGTTTAAAGGCTTCATTCCATTAAAGATCTGTCTTTTCTCCTTGTATACTATTATCCTGAGGTTTCCTGGGTAAGTTATTTTTTGTTGTAAGACCATTTTAAGAATTTTAAATATTTCCCATGATTCCATGATTCATGTTCTTTCCCTCCCCCTTTCCCTCCTCTCTCCCAGAGCTGTCAAGCAATTTCACTGAGTTATACATGGATCATCACTCAATACCTGTTTTCATAGTACTCACTGTTGTCATTGAGTATCTTTTAAAAACAAGAACCCACATCCTATACCCATATGAGCAAGTGACGAATCAGATGGTTTCCTTCTGTTTCTACTCCCATGGTTGGATCTCTCAGTGTCAATAGCGTTCTTTCTCAGAAGTCCCTGGGATTGTCCTGGATCGTTGCATTGCTATTAGTGCAAAGTCGATTATGTATTATTGGACAACAACATTTCAGTTTTTGTATACAGTGTTCTGGTTCTGCTCCTTTCATTCTGCATCAGTTTGTGGAATTCCTGCCAGCTTGTATGGAAATCAAGCAGGTGATCGTTCCTTGTGGCACAAGAGTGCTCCATGCCCATCAGATACCACAAGGTGTTCAGCCATTCCCCAATCCAGGGACACCCCCTCATTTCCTAATTGTTTCCACCACTGAGTGAAGCTACGAATATTCTTGTACAAACTTTTTTCATTCTTATCTCTTTGGGGGTATAAAGTTAGTAGTGGTATTGCTAGATAAAAGGCATTCTTTTAAAGCCCTTTGGGCATTTTTCCAAATTGCCTTCCAGAATGATTGGATGAATTCTCAACTCCACCAGCACTGTATTAGTGTCCCAATTTTGCCCCATCCAACATTTATTATTTTCCTTTACTGACATATTGGCCAATCTAATAGGGGTGAGGTGGTACCCCAGAGTTGTTTTGATTTGCATTTCTCTAAACAGGAGGTCTTTAGAACGCTTTCGATTGATTATTGGTACTTTTGATTTCTTCATCTGAAAACGGCCCATTCTTATCCTTTGACTATTTGTCAATTGGGGAATAGCTTAATTTCTTGTACATTTGATTTGGTTCCTTATATATTTGGGAAATTAGACCTTTGTCAGAGAATGTTGTTGTAACCCCCTCCCCCCCTTTGGTTGCCTTGGTTTAAGTCATTTGCTCATTTTGGATTTATTTTGGCATAGGGTGTAAGATGTTGACCTAAATCAAATTTTTTCCAGACTGCTTTCTAATTTTCCCAGCTGTTTTTGTCAAATAGTGACTTCTTGTCCCAAAAGCTGGCATCTTTGAGTTTTTCAACACTAGCTTGCTGAGGTCCTTTACCCCAAGTCTATTCCATTGATCATCCTTCTATCTCTTAGCCAGTAACATATTGTTGTGATGATGACTGCTTTGTGGTACAGTTTAAGATCTGGCATTGGTAGGCCCCCATCCATCACATTTTTTTTTAAAATTCTCACCTTCCGTCTTGGAGTCAATACTGTGTATTGGCTCCAAGGCAGAAGAGTGGTCAGGGCTAGGCCATGGGGGTCAAGTGACTTGCCCAGGGTCACCCAGCTGGGAAGTAGCTGAGGCCAGATTTGAACCATCCATCACATTTTTAAAAATTAGGTTTCTTGATATCCTTGGTCTTTTGCTCTTCCAGATGAACTTTGTTAGGATTTTTTCTAATTCTATAAAAAAGTTTTTTGGTAGTTCAATAGGTATGGCATTGAATAAATAAATTAGTTTAGGTAGAATTGTCACTTTTATTATCATGTTAGCTCATCCTACCCATGAGCAATTAATGTTTTTTCAATTGTTTAGATCTAGTTTTATTTGTATGAAAAGTGTTTTGTAGTTGGGTTCATATAATTCCAGAGTTTGTCTTGGCAGATAGATTCCTAAGTATTTTATATTGTCTGGAGGGATTTTAAATGGAGTTTCTCTTTCTAACTCTTGCTGATTTTTTTTTGAAATATATAGAAATACCAATGACTTATGTGGGTTTATTTTGTATCCTGCAACTTTGCTAAAATTATTGATTATTTCTACTTGCTTTTTAGTTTATTTTCTAGGATTGTCTAAGTATACCATCATATCATCTAGAAAGGGTTTAGTTTCCTCGTTGCCTAATTTAATCCCTTCAATTTATTTTTCTTCTCTAATTGCTAACACTAGTGTTTCTAGTACACTATTAAATAATAGGGGTGATAATGGGCATCTTTGCTTCACTCCTGATCTTATTGGGAAGGCTTCCAACTTGTTGCAGATGATACTTGCTCATGGTTTTAAATATAGTATATATTATTTCGAGGAAAGACTCTTCTATTCCTATACTTTCTAGTGCTTTTATAGGAATGAGTGTTGGATTTTGTCTAAGGCTTTTTTTTGCATCTACTGAGATAATCATGTGATTTCTGTTAGTTTTGTTATTGATAATGGTCAAGTATGTAGATGATTTTCCTAAAGTTAAACCCTCCTTGCATTCCTTGTGTAAATCCCATCTAGACATAGTGAATAATTCTTGTAGTGAGTTGCTTTAGTCCCTTTGCTAGTATTTTATTTAATGTTTTCGCATCTATGTTTATTATGGAGATTGGTCTATAGTTTTCTTTCTCTGTTTTTGCTCTTCCTGGCTTGGGAATCATTACCTATTTGTGTCATAAAAAGAATTTGGCAAGATTCCTTCTTTGCTTATTTTGTCAACTAGTTTATGTGGTATTGGGATTAGTTGTTCTTTAAATATTTGATAGAATTCACTTGTGAATCCCTCTGACCCTGGGGATTTTTTCTTAGGGAGTTAGTTCTTCGATGTCTTGTTCAATTGCTTTTTCTGAGATGAGATTATTTAAGTATTCAATTTTTTCTTTTGTTAATGTAGTCAATTTATATTTTTGTAACTAATCACCCATTTCACCTAGATTGTCATATCTATTTGCCATATAATTGGGCAAAGTTGCTCTTAATTGTCTTAATTTCCTCTTCATTAGAGATGAGATCACCCTTTTCATTTTTTGATACTGCTAATATGATTCTCTTCTTTCTTTTTTTACCAGTATTTTATTTTATTTGTTTTTTTTTCAAAGTACCAGCTCCTAGTCTTATTTATTAGTTCAATAGTTCTTTTACTTTCAACATTATTAATTTCTCCTTTAATTTTTAGAATTTCCAACTTAGGGGATTTTTAATTTGTTCCCTTTCAAATTTTTTAAGTTGCAAGTTCAATTCATTGATCTCTTCCCTTTCTATTTTGTTGATATAGGGACTCTGGGATATTAATTTTCCTGAGTACTGCTTTGGCTGTATCCCATATATTTTGATACCTTATCTCTTCATTGTCATTCTCTTCAATAAAATCAGTAATTGTTGCTAAATTTGTTTTTGACCCATCAGTTTTGTAAAATTAGATTATTTAGTTTCCAATTAATTTTAAATTCGTCGCTCCATGATCCTTTGCTAATTATAATTTTTATCCCATTATCATTTGAAAAAAAGTTGTATTATTTCTGCTTTTATATATTTGTTTGCAATATTTCTATGCTCTAGTACATGGCCAATCTTTGTATATATACCATGTACTGCTAAGAAGATGGTGCATTGCTTTTTATCCTTGTTTAGTTTTCTCTAGATATCTATTAAATCTATTTTTTCCAATAATTAATTCATTTCTCTTACTTCTTTATTATTTATTTTTTGGTTTGATTTATCTAGTTCTCATGGGAGTAGGTATCTCTTTGGCTTGTGGGCTCTTGAATTTAGCTATGATATTCCTGGAAGTTGTCATTTGAGGATTTCTTTCTGGAAGTGAATTCTTTCGATTTCAATTTTATTTTCTCAGTTGAGGATATCTGGGAAGTTTTCTTTGATAATTTCTTGTATTATGATTTCCAAGCTTTTTTCATTATCATGGATTTCAAATAGTCCAATAATTCTTAAGTGTCTCTCCTGGATCTATATTCCAGGTCAGTTTTTTTCAATAAGGTATTTTATGTTTTCTTCATTTTTTCATCCTTTTGATTTTGTTTTACTGTTTCTTGATTTCTCATGAAATCATTAGTTTCTAGTTGCTTAATTCTGATTTTTAAGGCCTGAATTTTCCTCTGTCATTCATTTGGCCCATTTCTTCTTGAATTACATTCATTTCTCTTCCCAATTTCCCCCCTGCATCTCAATTGTTTTTTGAAGTCTTTTTTGAACCCTTCCAGAATCTATGTTCAACTCATATTTTTCTTTTGGACTTTGCATGTGTTTGCTTTCCTTTCATTGCCCCCTTCTGTGTCTGTACCTTGCTGTTTGTCTCCATAAAATTTTTTTTAGATTTAGGTGCTTTTTTGTTTGCTCATTTTTCTTATTTTTTCATAGGTAGCCTCTGTTCTTTGGGAGGTTAGGGTACCCTCTTCCAATATAGTATGATGGCCTGAGGGCTTAGAGCTCTGAGAGCCACCTCCTACTGCTGATTGAAATAACCCTTGTGATGCTGATAGCTTAAAGACTTTCCTTAGACTTGAGAGTAAGCTTTTGGTCTTACTCTGAGCTTGATCAGTCCCGGACTGCTCAAATTCCAGCCTCAGCCTTAGGTGTAAGTTTTTGATCTCACTGTGTACTTGATCTAATAGGGCACATGTTTGATTTCCCTGTCCTGGCTATCTGCCCTGAGCTTTTGGCAAAAAGATCTGGAACCCCTTTGGATCTATATACTACCCCAAAGTGCGATCTGTGTCGTCTCGACCAGCCCAGACTGGGTCTCCTGGCTTCGCTTTGGCCGAGGCTAGGCTGGGATTCTGGACTTCACCAAAACTTTAGAATTTCAAGGGGTGTGGGTTGGTTGGACCTTAATTTTGTTCAGGTAGGTTCTCAGAGTATGAATGTTGTCTTGGGCTTAATAGCAGCTGTGGGGTGCGTAAGTGTGGCTTGCTCTTCATTTCTTGCTATTGCCTCTTGCTGACTGCTCTTCCCTTTCACCCCAGTGCCCCAGATGTGCTCTGCCTACCTCTTAGGCTTTTCTTTTCTTGAAAGTTGTTTCACTCTGTCTTCTTATTGTTTTTGTTCACCCTTGTATTCTTTTTTTGTGGCGTCATTTTAATATTGGTTGGATGGGATTCTCATGGTGACCTTGATCTTCTTTGCTTTACTCTGTCATCTAGCCCATTTTTTTTCTTCTTCTAGAATGGTGTATGTGAAGTTCTCCCTTCCTTCACAATATGGAGGTAAGATGTAACTTTCCATTAGCATAGACTAGGCATGACTTATATCTCCTCTGGACTATGTCATTCTCACCGCCTGTTATACCTACTTATCTTCAGGTGAGAATGTTCTACTGGTCTCAGCATCTTCCATCTCCTGGTGTGCAGATGACCTGGTTGCAACTTCTAACTGCATTATTGCATGCAGTGTTCTCTAGCCTCCTGTGAAGGGGAGAGGCACGGTACGATATCTGACTGTGCCATCCATCTCCAGGCTGGTATCCTCTCAAGAAAGGAAAGCAAAGTTGATGAACTTCAAGATTTCCATCCCTTACTATTTGTGTTCAACTTTTTTACTCCTGGTTTTCTATGTCCTGCCTGAAAGGAAATGGCAGCTTTTGACTAAGGACATTACATTTCATGCTGTGCAGAATTTTACATGATCTCTTGTCTCCTTCAGGAAGAGTGAAGATGCCTTCCATTTAATTATGGACAAATACATACCCATTCATCTGATTATGCCCTATAAGTCTTAGTGGTTTGGAACATCTGTAGGTCATCACCTAAATCCTATTCCCCAGTCCCTTCCATCTGATTCCTTATGTGGGAAGGAAAACAAAAGCAGGTTCTGGACATTCTGCCACTGAGCTGGAACAAATAGCAGTTGGAGTGTTGGAAAGAAGACACTGACAAGACTGACAGTTGGTGGGGGAAGGCCCAACCAGCTCTGAAGGTCAGAACTTTCTTCCTCTTGCTGTCTGCTGCTAAAGACTTTGAACTTAAGAAAGTTCACATTAGCATAGACAGGAATAAAAGAAACCCTCTTATTATGTTCTCTGATCCATTTTATTAGTTTGTGGATGAATTTGCCTTATTCATATTCATAGTACACTTGCTAATTACATATTTCTTTTAATTGATACTCTCATACTTTTAAAATCTTTTCCCTTTTTAAAAATAAAGATGGGCGAGATATTATCTAGTACATATGATCCATAAATGATGGGATTCCTTAATACTATTTTGTACCTCTTTTCTTCTTGCCTCGTTCCATGTTGATATTTATTTCTCCTCTTTCTTTTTAATCTACCCATTATAATGGTCTTTGCTCTATTATAATGATAATTGTTAAATCTTGTGTGATTCTCATTGTAGCTCTTTAGTACTTTCGCCTCCTTGCAGTAATTTTTCTTTAATCTTGAAAGTCTGGATTTTGGTTATAATATTTCTGGTAGGTTTTGTCTTCGGATATTTTTCAGGAGGTGATTGAATTGTATTTTTTCACTTTGCCTTATAGTTTTCATCTGAATAATTTTTATTTTTTATTTCTTGAAATATGGTATCCACTATCCATTGGATTTTGTTCATGCTTCTCAGGTAGTTTGATGATTCTGAGATGTCTCTTTGGCCTATTTGCCAAGTCAGTTGTGTTTTTTTGATACTTCATATCTTTGTTTTGCTCTAGTTTCAAACTTGATTTGATTAATTCTTCATTTCTCATGAAGCTCTTTTCTCTTTCTCCATTCTCCTTTTTCAGACTTTTAAATTCTTGTGGAATGTTGATCCCTCGTTCTCTGTTCTAGGGCATGAATTCTCCTTGCTTCTTGCCAGTTACTTCCTTTTGTATCTCCTGTTTGGTTTCTTCCAGGTTCCCTTTTAGTTCTTGTGGCTACAGATGCCCTTTTCTTTGAGATTCCTCTCAGCGTTGTGGATTTATTTTCTTCTGGTTTTACCCTAGGTCTTTTGGTCTAAGATATTACTACCACTTCTTGTCACCTCATAAACAGGATCATTAATTCTGCTGGTTTAGAGACCACCCCTTTACAGTCCAGATGTGTCCATTGGATTTACTTTCTGATTAGTTACTCATTTGGCTATGTATTCAGTAATTAGTTAGCTTTTATGCAATGTGCTTGGTTTATTTAAGCCTTTTCTCTCTTATGATAAATGTGACTATTTTATGTTGGACATTTTGGTATTTTTAAATATAAAAACAATAATAAAAAACCTTCAATCTAGATCATTTGGCCCTTTCTCTTCATCTCCTTTTTTTCTTCAAAATGTATCTCTTAGGACCCCATTCAAGCAGTAGAAAAGTCTTCATGGCTGGACTTTTTCTAGGAAAATTGACTTTGCTTGACTACATAGCTGCTTGTTTCCTCTAGTATTTAAGGGAATGTGTATATATAATGTTTGTGGGTCCATAATAGATAGTATTTACATCATGCTTTCATTTTCATAGAGTTTTACAAATATTTCACTTCATCTCTACAACCCACTTAAATAGGTTTTACCGATGAAGGAGGAAACTGAGGCAGAAAGTAAATAACTTTCCCAAGTCACATGACTGGTAAGCGTTTGAGATCAGATTTAAACCAAGACCTTCCTGATGTCTTCTTCATCTCTCCATTCCCTGAGCCACTAGCTGACTGGTGCATATTCACATACCTGTACACATCATACACACATGTGAAATATGACCAGCATGTAAGGGCACATTCTTTGTCTTGTCGTTTGGTGAAGCTGGTACCTGCTGCGTTTCTCCTGGTGAATTCTTACTCTCTGAAACTGTTTGCTGTGTCGTCAGTGCACAAAAGGGCCCCGATGAGGAAACGGCTTCTTTTCAGTGAAAAAGAAGGGCCTTCTGGGAAGCTTTGGCCTCTCCAGGGACACCACCTACCTAGGGATATGGGAGGCCGCTGCAGCTCTCCTATGGTGAGTTCTTATCCCCAGGCCTG